>NW_027125546.1:0-203670 GCF_009792415.1 Cryptosporidium ryanae
CTCGCCTCTCCAGTTTTGCTTACATCCCAACCCTCATTTCCACCACCTCCTCCTCCCTTTCCGTCGCTCCCACTTATTACCTGGGCACGTAATTTAGCCAGTTTTGCCTTCAGTAGTCCCAAGTGAAAATTTGTTGCTTTGTTTTTCTGAGTTCTGGCCATCTCGGCCTCTATTTCAGCTATTTTTTGTAATAAACTCATTTTAAGCTAATTCACAAATTGACTCTCCTTTAGTTCTTGATTATGTGCTTGCTGTTTAATCGTCTAATTAATAGTATCTTTTGTCACCGTAAATACGCTAATGTACATATTATGTTCCTATATGTGTACGGAATGTATTCATATACTTGAAGTACTACCTTATCCAATTCTACCTTCTTTCTACCTCTATTTTATTTTACTGTTTCTGAACAAAATTTTCCTACTTTTAAGGTTTATATTATCACTATGTCAAACCTAAACAAATAATTGGCGCCAGAAATTATTTAATCCCTTTTACTGTGGGTTTTGTTTTCAGGTATCATTGTTTGATGTGATAACAATAAAATGAAAAAGGAGCAAGTATGGATTAAACAAAAAGTATCAGTTAGAAACAAACGAACTAATTATTAGCGAGGACTTAACAACATCTCTCTGGTTACGTTTTCTTCTGCTTTGTTTCTTTCTTCCCATTTTATTTCTCAGTCTATTTGTCTTAACTCATTTTTCAATTTGTTTTCACATTTTTGGATACTATTGAATTTTAAATAATATTTGGGTCAAATTTAAATAACAATAACATCAATGTAAACATCTGAATTATTACCGAAATAACTATAACTTTCGTTATTGATCCCTTAACATAGTGTTAATAGTGAGTATTAAGATTGTATTGTATTTATACTTACCCAAAATCTCGAGTGGATATTAGTTGCCTTTAAATAACAGAGTTCTTTTAGTTGATTATTTCAACACAAATTGCGTTTGATTTAGAGCAGGAGCGATATTGTAACAAATGAGTGAAAATAATGAATTAAAAAAATATAATGACGGTAAACATACCATATGTTAACTCTTTGATAATAAGTTTCTCTGATTTTGATTTCATCTTAGTTTTGCTTTTTCCTGAGTGTAATTTAATCTCATCAAATTGCAACCACGAAACAGGCGATAATAACGAGGCGTTATTTTCAACGTTATCACTCTAGTATTTTTTGAAATTTAAAATTAAAGTAAGTTAACATCTAATATTATCGGATAAACTTCATACATACCTCTTTTTCATTGTCTGTGTAAGACTCTTTTTCATATATAAGTATGTTTTCCTCTTCACTCATAGCATAGAAATAGTATCGAAAGAAAAAAGAATATTAACAAAAGTTAATAGCTATTAATCAATGCATTCACACATCTACTTTACTCAATTTTATTTAATTAACCAGTGCATGAAATTTGAAATAAAAGAATAATATGCATGCAGACATGCAATTCCGGTAAAGTGGGAAAATTGAAATATTGATTTAAAGTTCAATAAAATGCTAGCTTTAATAAATTGAGTAAATGAAGTAGTAAGACCAAAAGACATATCCGTTTGGAGTTTCACTAATAAATGAATCAAATATTTTTCGCTCAAATTTATAGTTATTTATTTTAAGCCAGTTTTTAATGTTTTCATTAAAATAAGAATGAATCACGAAATATGTCGGGAGTTTTGGACAAAGCTTTTTGTCAAATTTGTAATTTAAGCAATTTTTAAAGTCAACATTGTTATTTTTATTGCTGTTTTTAGTACTGAGAGTTGAAATATAAGGACTGACACAAGAAACGTCATTATGATTTTCAATAAACAGCTTTTGTAGGAACTCAGAGGTATTTTTATGTTTCCACAACAACTGATTCCAATTGTATTTATAACTATCATTGATCGGAGGAGAGCAATCTAAAAACCCTATCGGTATTTTTTTATTCAAATAGGAATATATGGGGTACATGTGACACTGAGAGATGAAGAAAATCGAATCCTCATTTTCATTCAAATCTTTTTTTCTAGAGAAATATCTAATAACATTCTCTCCGCCTCTCTGGTGAAATGTTGTGAAAAATAATGCAGGAATTGCTTGGATGATAAGTAGGTATTTGAATGTGGATGTATTAAATATTTTAGTCACACTGTATTTGTTTTGCTTTAAATATAGCAAATAATGAAGACCAATGCTATTAGTTATCATTATAAATGGAAAGTACGGAATTATAAAACGGTGTTCTTTGTGAGATGAAAGTGAAAAAGTAATTAATATAAAAAAGGTTGTAATTTGAAAAATACTGAATAGCTTATTTTTTTTAACAAATCTTGCTTTTAAAGACGCGTATATTCCAGATATAAACAAAGGAATATATGAAAAAAGAGTTACTAATGGAGTTTCGGTGAAAAAGTAAAGAATTGATTGTTTTCCGTAGTATTTACCAGGGTCCCCAATTAAATTAAACTTAACGAAATTAATGATTGGCACAGTTAATTTGTTGTAAAACCAATAATCTGTAACAATCATTACAATTACGGATATAATTGCAATTAATATGCATAAAATAACGAAAGTAGTAATTTTGTAAATACATGTCGATTTGTTTCTAGTAGATATTAATTGTTCGATAATAAACATCAAATAAAAATAAACCCAAAATTGAAGCGACGAACTTCTGATTAATACACTCATGGCTGAAAGTAAAACTCCTAATGAAATATTTTTAAAATACAAATATTCACTGTTAAAATACTTTTTATTTTCAGAATAGCAATAAATAGATTTGTAAATATAGTATGCGCTCCAGACATTAAAACAGCATTCAATACATTGCGAATACGTTCTACATATTGTGAAGAAGTAATACCAACTTGACATTGATAACAATAACGTAAATGTGTCCATTTTCAAATAATCAAACTTGTGTTCTAGTTCGGTTAAATAAGAATTTTCTTCTTCACAAATTACACTGCTGCTTGTACTAAGAGTTTCTACACACTTCTTACTCTCAATTGTATTGTAGTTATTTAGAATAAAGTAGGCTAATTTACTTGTGCCTATATCTGTCAAAGTTGCGAATACTGACTGATAAACCCTAGGAATTAAGTACAAAAAGCTCACATTATTTCCGAATAAGTGCTTAATCGGGTTTATTATAAATCTATAGCATACAGCAAACACGAGTGGGTGCAGTGCATTTCTTAAAGATATACAAGGCTCCCATTCCCATGTTAAATACCCGAACCCATTAACCATTTTATATGCAACCTCAAGTGATTGCCAGTACTCATCTGGATTGTATGTTGTTTGTATTATTATAGCATTAAATATTCTAAATGCCAATATCAATATGTATAAAAACATTATTATCCTATGATCAAAGCAGAAAGAAACTATTCAACCACAAATTATACAGTATCCTTCTGCTGAGTTTAATCCACATAATACTCATAAATTTATGTAAATATTTTTACTTGTACTTAAAAAATAATTTAAAAATAGTATAGGAATTAGTATTAAATCGAAATATGAATGAAAATGTAAGATAGTAGTTATAGCAGGTACAAGTAAAAATACGTTTGAAGAATAAATTTAAACAGTATTTCTCAATTATTTTAATATTTAAAAACTATTCATATTCAGTACAAATTGTTTTTAAATATTTAGGGAAAAAATGTAGAGGCTAACGGATACCCAATAATTAGAGGTTGCCGGTAGACGTAGAATTTTATTTTTTTCGGAAAATACCAAAAGTTATATGTACATGACATGAAATAATTTATTTAAACGCCATTAAACTATTATGAATAAAAGTGAACGATCCTATTTTAAACAACAAGTAATTCTCTATTTTAGAAGCTTTTATCCTTAATTAATTATTTACCTAAATCTTGTGTTGCAGTCAACACTGCCCACCCCCACATTATTGGGTGAATAGTTTTTTAACACAAATTAATTTAGAAAAAAAACACATGTTTTAGAATTTATTTAATCATTTAAATGAAAAATACGCTGTATTAGCGTCTCTAGTTGAGCTGTTTACATTTAGCTTGAAGTACTATTTCATCAGATATTTTCATTGCTAGTTTAGGGTGCTCGCTTTTCAATTTTATAAATGATTCGTCGTTAATAATTGAATCTAAGTTATTAGAAGCAAATTTAATGCAGTATATAAGCAGTTCATTTATGGACAATGTATGTGATATTCTGATAACATCACATACATTATCGATACTGACCATTTGTTTAATGTTATTAATGCACATGTTAAATAGTGAATTTATATTATATGAATCGGCAAGTATCATAATATTGCACAAAACATGAATGTCCGTTTCTTCAATAAATGAAGTATATAAGAAGTTAATTATAGATTTGAATTCCCTTTTTGGTATATGTGTAAGCACTACCTCTTTACCCAGAGACTCTGACATCCCGATTTTGAACATCGAATTAAAGTATTCACTTTGAGTGGATAGTATGCATTTGTGAGCGTAAAGTCTTTCATTGTTCTCCAATACAAAAACAATATCACTAAACTCTGGATTGTCAACTAAATTTGATAAATTATAAATCATAGGTAAAGATAAATTTTTAACGTGTTTTGAGTCAAAAAAGAGTCTTGTATCTAGTATAAATGAATCTGACTTCCATGAATGACCATCATATCCGCCAAAAATGAAGCATTTTCCCGAGTTCACACTTGTAATTGTGCTCCTTTGTCTTGAAGTCGGAATTGAGACATTGTTATCATTAATCTCAGTTCTTTTCTCCCACATAACATTAAAAGGCAACTCAGATACGTCCAGTATGTACAAATCATTTAATCTGTTTTTTCCATCATACCCTCCAAACATAACAACAGTAGAGTCGTCCACCAGAGTCATGCTATGACCTTTTCTGGAGGAGGGAGCTGTGCCATGTATATCTGGATAAATAAATTTGCTCTGTTCTGGAACATAAAACACAACATCAGATAGGTACTCCTTTCCAGTATGACCGCCGAATATCAATACGCCTTTATTACAAGTTATACTTGAATGGCCATTTCTAGGCTTTGGTATTCTTTCTGTTATTTCTATTTCGCTCCAAATCTTGTTATCCATATCGTAAACCCACAAATCATTGTAGCATCTGGTTCCATCATATCCACCAAACAGATATATCTTATTTTCTATTTTGCTTATTGTATGACAAGCTCTAGAAGATGGTCGTTTTCTATTGCTGCCATTAACCTCTAATTTTGTCCAGGTTCCAATGAGTTTTTCGTTCAGTTCACAGCAGGTCTCATATTTTTCGTAGCCATTACCCTCTAGTTCTGCTTTAGTTAACGTTTTAAATTCATACATGTCCTTAAGCCATCTTTTTCCATTGTGTCCTCCGTGTATAAGTAGAGAATTTCCGCCATAAACTGCAGAGGCGTGGTTGTTTCTTCTAGAAGGCCTTTCCTTTGAGGGAATTAGTTTTTGCCATTTCAGTGTCTGATTTATATATAGAACATAAAAATCATTTAGGGCTTCGCGACCGTTCCAACCTCCAAACAAAAAAAGCCTTCCACTAAGATGATCGCATGTGTGTGCGGCTCTTGGGGAAGGAGGGATTCCCATAATTTGAGGAATTGACCAGGGAGATACATTCCCAGGTCGATGCCTCTCAATTAAGCTTTCAGAGTCTTTTCTTCCATCTTCAAATCTAAGTATAACCTCTTTTGTCATTATATTTTAACTAAGCAGTTTGTCATTTGTCCTATAACCCAAATTCACGAAAAATAACACCAATGGTATCTCTGCCACTCAATTTTATGGTCAAATATTTTAAATTTATTTTTAGATTAGGTTATCCTCCCCACTCAAATCACCCTATATGCATCCAAAAATAAATTCATCACTTTATTTTGTGGGTAATAGTCAGGCGGGACTTGTCATATAAATGGCGCTACAACGCAATTCCTTCTTTGTGGGGGTAGATTCTAATATAATGCTTTGAGAGATTACCAAATAAAAAACTACAAGTTTGCGATTAAGATAGAATAAGTAAATATACAAATATATTATTTTTAAATCGCGTAAACATGTCTAGTGAAATATCTGACAAGTTTTTAGAATTCTTGAACAACACAGGATCGCCATATCATTCAGTGAAGGAGACAATAAGACTATTGAGAGAAAACGGATTTGAGAAACTAGGCGACAATGAAAGGGAGATTAAATTAGGAGGTAAATATTACTTAACATTCAACTACAGTACGGTTCTTGCATTTAAAGTAGGCGAACAGTTTAATTTGGAGGACGAAAGAAGTATGGTGGTTATTACGGGATCACATACGGACAGTCCCTGCTTGAGAATAAGACCAAACTCAATAGTTTGCAGTGAAGGTTATACGCAGTTAAGCGTATCTACATATGGAGGTGGTTTGTGGCACACATGGTTTGATAGGGGACTTGGAGTAGCAGGAAAAGTTGTGGACAATAAATGTAACGAATACCTTGTTCATATCAAAAGACCAATATGTGTAATACCAAACTTGGCAATTCACCTTACAACAGCAGATGAAAGAAATTCGTTTATATACGATAAAGAAAGACATCTACAACCAATATTGTCAACTACTGATAATACAGATAAATATGGTGAACAGTTGTTGTCACTACCTAGAAAACTTCTAGAAGATATATGCAGTGAGATTAATATTAAACCTCAGGACGTATCTTCGTTTGATTTATGCTTAATGGATTCAGTAGAGTCAAGGTATGCTGGGATAAACAATGAATTTATTGATTCACCAAGATTGGATAATTTAGGTGGTGTTTATTCATGTTTTAAAGCTCTAATAGATTCATGTGATGGGAATAAGACTGACTTACTAGTTTCAGTTGCTTTTGACCACGAAGAAGTAGGCAGTGTGTCTTTCTCTGGTGCTCAATCTGATTTTCTTAAACAGTCTTTAAATACAATTTTTGATCGAATTTCCAGATCAGGCGATCTCAAACAACAAAATAAAGGAGATATTAACTTTGACTTTTACAAAATTATGAAGAGATCTATTTTATTAAGTGTTGATATGGCTCATTCTGTACATCCTAATTATTCTGAAAGACATCAACCTAAATACAAACCGCAACCCAATAATGGAATTGTAATCAAAACAAATTTTAATCAGGCATATACAACAGATTGCACCACAAGGACTTTTCTGAAAACCATTGCAAATAATTTTAATATTAAAACACAAGATTTTTTAGTTAAAAATGGTTCTCCATGCGGTTCTACTATTGGACCGATTGTTGCCTCTAATATTGGAATTAGAACTGCTGATATCGGAGCATGCATGCTTGCAATGCATTCATGCAGAGAGTTTATGCATTCATCCGATATCTCTGATCTCCTGAATTTCATAAAAGTTTTCTATCTTTCTTGGTCTAAAGTTAAATTTGAATCTAAATTGCTTGAGTGACCGAATCACTATAGTTTAACGACAGTTGATACTTAACTTGTTTTTGTTTAAATTTACTTACGAAATTATTTTGTTTTCTTTATATTTACTCTTTATATAAATATTAATTATTTATGTTTTTAATTATAAATATGACAATCATACAAGTATAAGTGTCACATGGAGCAATTCACGATTTTTTGCGTTAGATTAGCCCACTGTAGTTCCAATACACGTAATTCTACAGTTGGATATCAAAATTAGTTCAACTGTTCCATTAAAGCCCTTTTTCCAACTTTGTCTTGTTTTTACTGCAACATAATTATTCGCTATTTTACATGCATACATGCATGCAATTAAAATTGAAATGGAACTAATACCTCCCGCCATGCTTAATTATCTGATAGTGGCACATTAAATATTTATTTATAAATAAAATAAATATATCTAATAATAATATAGATTAGCAAAGTAAAGAACAATTTTTTTTAATAAGTATTAAATTATATTATTTTCGTGTTTTCTATTTCATAGAAAGTTAATGAATATATTTTTTGGTGTCACATTTCTACAGTTGCGATTATAATTAATGTTGAATAGATTAGTTTAAGAATAATATAGGAAAAAAATTGGAAAATGAATAATGGGATAAGATTTAAAAATGATATTATTGAAGAACTTAAGTCTAGCAATATCCCGTTAAGCATAATATTAGGTGCAACAAATAGATCACCTCCTGGAATAAATATAAATAAAAGAAAAAGTATTGACAACAGTGAAATTAGTGATGACTGTGATAGTTCATGTCTGAACAAAAACACTATTAAGAAACGAGAAGACGAATATGTTTCGTACAATAAAGGAAGTAACATTTATGATGATAATTATTACATAAATAGCAGTAATTACAATGAAGCAAATAGTAGTGTAACTGGTTTAGGTTATGATAAAAGCACAAGTTTAAATTTACAAGTTCTGGATAGTTTAAGTTCAAGTAAAAGCAAAAAAATACCAAAGTTTAAACTTCCAATATATGATACATCATATAAAAAAGTGAACAGTTTAACAAATAGCGAAGTAAATGATGATTGTTTAACATTAAATGGAAACGAATATCCCAACTTTAAAGATGATGTAGTTAACAGTGATAAGAAAGTTGACTATCTCAATTACCACTATGTTTTTGATGATACTGGCTACAAATTAACTGAGCAAAATGAATTAAAAACCAGTATAATAGATGATAATAATGGTAATTTTTATTTAAGTAGAGATAACCAAGACAAAAAATTGATAGAAGAAATAAATAAAGAAAACACCGAATTAGCTATGAATATTATTAAGGAAATAAGTATAGGGTGTAGTAAATTTGGGGATAGAGACGATGAATTTAAGGTAGCTGATAATAATGTTGAGGAAATATCACTTGAATACAATACAGTCATTGAGAATAAGGATTTTGCGTTTCACAAAAAATATCGAGACGTAATTTATGAATATGAAAATTACTCATATAAATTATTTAATAAAAGCAAATTTAGCGATGTAAAAATAGCGGAAAGTGTATCTAATATGAAAATCACAGAAGGTGGTCAAGATATAATTAAGAACAAAATAAATATTAGTAATATAGATAGGTATATTCCAATCTCGTCCTCAAATTGCAAAGTGATACCAGTGGGAGAGTACGAGGATAAAGGTATAAAAATTGAGGAGATAATAGAAGTTAAAAACAGCGAAAGTGACAAAAACAGTGTGAATAGTGACATCAACTATTGTGTTGAATATAATAACGTATATACAACAGATAATGTCTATAGTAATGATAATTCAGACGTTAGGGATACTGATGGACTCAATATTGATGTTGATATAATGAACAACAGAGATAACGAGATAGACGTAACTAAAATATATGTCAATAAATATAAAAATAATCATAATTACAGTATATTTAAGAACGAAGAGGAATTTAATGAATTGTTTGATAAACTATGGATAGAAGCAGGTGAAGAAATAAGGGAGAATAAGGGAAATAGCATGAATGGTGAATTATTAAACCCAGTACCATTTAGATCCGATTTGCTTGAGGTTAGTAGCAAAAGGAAAATAAAAACTACAATACCACCAATAAAAGAGTTAGGTGGATGTTCAAATAATAAAATAAATCCGATAGGTTTATTAAGATCATTAAAAAATAAGAGTAGTTCAACCAATAATGATAATTATTATAAAGCAAATACATGTTACGGTAAAGAGGCAATTAATAATTATAAAGAAGAAATGAGTACAAGAGCACCATCTACCTTTTTATCAAACAATGAATTAACTACATGTGAGCCAAATAAAACATTCTCTTTATCTTCTTCTAACATTGTTTCAACTAAAATATCAAACACTGAAGTCGATTATCCTACATTTATATTCACAAAAAATAACAATAACAATCGTATTGGAAGGAGCAGTCAATTCGGAGTTAATATAAATGAATATAAAAGCTGCAATTCAGATGTTATTTCAAACAAACAGATCTTACTGGACGAGTTAAATGACAGTAAAATTAACAAATTTGAGAGTTTTTTAGTAATAAAAGATGAATACTACGAAAATAACTATAGTAATTTAAATGAATACGACCAAAAACAGAATGCCAGTGTCAATGATATTGTTGAAAAAAAGAGTGATTCTTATCAAATTTCAATGGATCAATTTGAAAAGGAAGACACAACTAGAACAAAAGATATAGAAGTAGATAGTTGTATAACAAAATTAGACCTGGAAAGGTACGATTATGGATTTAGCATAGATAGTATTAAAAAAATCAAGGATACTGAAAATATATACGATAATGGCAATGAAAAAATTAATTACGATAAAGACAATGATAAAAGTGACAATTTTTATGGGTTAGATAAAGAAAATCATATTGATGATAAATCCAATACTTTAACAAGCAGTAAAAGTAGTTTTATTGAAGATGAGGATCCCCACTTAACATTAAAAAAAACTAACGTGGAAACAAATGAAGAGGAAAACGTTTCAAGTACGAGAATAATGAATAGTTCAGTATTTACTGAGAAATACAGAAATTCATTCATGGCTTTCGATATAAAGAAACTGTTTTTATCGCCTAAAGTTGAATTTAATTACGGAACGAAAGTGACACCTCGAGATGAATACGAGGAAAAATACGACTGGAGTGAATCCATACGCTACTACAAAAATAGAGTATTTCCAATTATAAAAAACAAAAGAGTTAAGCTATCAGCAATATCGTCACTAATACTGATTTTATTTCTGTTATTTAATATAGTAATCCCCCTTTTAGTGATGAAAGTGGTGAATTACAAAAACATCAAGACTAGGATAGCGTCACATATGTTTTTGGTATTGACAAATCCACTATTAAACTACGCATCATTGTATCTTGTAAATTGCATCATATTCAACATAACAATTAAAAGAGTAATATCATTTTCTCAACTATTTTTCAATGATTACGTAAATTATTTAAACAGAATTGCAAACTTGGATGGTGAAAACGGAGAAGATCTCAATACCTATGAGGACGTGATGACAAGTGTATTTAACGAAGCTCTAAATTTATACATAGATAGTATAGTTTACGAGAGAAAACGTCTTAAATCAGAACTAAGTAAAATTATTTTTTTTTCAGACTTTATGGGAGTAATTCAAGTGACTTTAATAACCGCAATAGTATTGGTTTTTTCTTTAAATTTGTTTAGTATAGATGCAGAAAATTCAATTAGTAACTCAATAAGGCTGCTTTTGTTGAGTTCATTTCAAAACATATTATGCTGGTCGTTGCTGATTGCATACATTGCATACAAAACAAACAAAAAGTGGGAACTCGCTGAATTTTTATCATTAAGTGCCGAAGGTGACTCCTCGAGGTTTAGTTTATTTGAAAATTACATAGAAAACCATATAAAAGCAAGACAAATGCAGTTCTTGACATTCACCAGCTGGATTACGGAGTTTTTATTATTTAAAAATCACCTTAACAATATTAGTATAAAAAAGGACTCACTAAACATATCCTTGTACGAAATGGAGCAACATCTAAGAAAGTACAAAAAAGGAACAAAGGACGCTATTAGGGACACAAAAATCCTGTCTAGAATACACATTAGTGTTAAAGAATGCTGCAATGACATTTGGCAGTACGCATTTATTCACTACAATTCAACTCAAAAAACTATTTATATATCAGATTTTTCATTTAAAAAAAACAGGAATGCTCAAGGTTTTACAGAATCTCTAACAATTCCAACAAAAATGATTTCTATAGAATATATAAAATGCACAGATACACCTTGGCTTTATATTTATAACGAAACCAATTTTTCATTAAATGCTGATTATACAGATGGCATAATTGATTATTTGTTTAACAAGCAATTTTTAGTTAAAAATAGCAAAAGTGTTAAAAATGAAAGATTCAAGTGGAACATCAAAAATCTAATTAACAGCTTCAACTCCATTCAACTTTTATATCACAATAATGAAGGTGAACAAACATATAGTGACGGTAAAAGCGACAATCAGTGTGTTTACATATTAAATTGCAATTTTCCAAGAGAATTTATAGACGAAAAAAGAAACTGTATAAACTATATTTCTGGTGAATTTGTGAAGTTGCAAATAATGTGTTTCTCATTTGCTGATTTAATAAACATTTACAGAGTACTAAATTAATTTGTGGTTTGTTTCGTCTCAATGCAAAAATAAGAGCCCATCTGCGACTGCCGTACTCATTTTGATTTACAATAGTATGGCCAACCACTAAAATTTGTGGTAGTGTCTGAATTAATTGTAATACAAAACAAACAAGCAGTTGTTTTTAACTATTTTATAGCTTTTTTTTTTTGTGTGTGTGCTTATGGTCACTTGTACTTTTTATTAATTTTTAACATTAGGGAAAATTCTATATTGTGCCTAGATGTGTGTAAATTTAAGGCCCTACAAAAAATCATTAGTTTTCAATAACTGAATTTTAGTAGTTCATTTTCAATAGAAAAGTTCACGTAGGCTCATTTGCCTTCAACTTATATAGTTAAGTAAATACATGTAAATCTATCCGAGGGAAGTAAGACAGAAGATACAAAAAGTACAAGGGAGAGTCCAGTTGAAATATTCAAATCTTAGGGAAAATGAGAATCGGCGAAAGGAAAGTAATCAACAATACAAAGCTGATAATGAACGTATTTTCGTACTTGGAACTGGTGGACTTGGTTAAAATGAGGAGTATGAACGCAACATGCAAGATAATAAGTGACTATTACATTAAAATAAACATGAACAGAGACAAAATTAAGTACAAGGGCGTTTCCAAGTATAACTTAGGTAACAAAAATGAAATGGAAGAGAGTAGCAGCCCGAATCACACAGGAGACAGTTGCAGCTACAATTTAAAGAGCATTAATTGCAGCAACGAAAACGATAGATCCATAATAAGAATGAAGTTTTTGCAGTTGTGGAATACCTACTCAAATAAAAGTAGTATTGATAAAATAGACTACAACGACAGTAAATTGGTCGACCTCATAAAGGTAGTTATTTATCTTATTTCAAACATTAAGGACAATAACGACTGTAATTTAATATTCAATCAGTTTAGCTTTGGTTCTGAATTATATAGAATACTTGACAGTGTTAAGTGTGAATTCGAGTTGATAAATGCAAATACTGCGAGTTTAAACGGCAATTACGAGAGTAAGGACGGCAGCCAAAAGTGCAATTACATTAAAGAGTTTTTTAAAAATGAAACATTATGGAAGTGCATTGCAATTTTATCAGGCTACAATCTGTCAAATGCCGAGTTGGTGAACAATGAAAACGGTAATGTAATAGACTACTATCTTTGGCCAGAGAAAACGAGTGAGCCGGTACAATGCATGATAACATACAATGCAATCGATTTAATTTTGTTTAAGTTAAACAACATCAGTAACATAAACAAGAACATTCATAAACAGATTTATTCTTTAATTAACAAAAGCAAGTCGGCCGAGTTGAATTTTTACAACAACAGTGGAGTTATTGTCAACAAAAGAAACATTAATATATCAAGCAATGATAACGTATTTAACAGTTTTGAGCTTAGCAATGGGTTCTTTGACACGAGTTCTAGAGACTATTCGAATTCACTAGGCGAGAACTCGTCCATAAATGATGAGGTGTTTTGCAATTTGGTTATTTGGACGCTGAACATAATCAAAATGCAAAAACAGTTGCCACTCATTAAAAAAAAAGCCTCTAATTCAAATGAAGAGTACGACTTTCCTCCATTTCCCTCAGGGTGCCTTAATAACAGGCATGCATTAGTTAAAAACTCCGATTTTTCGAATGATGATTTATTTAAAAATAATGATGTTATAAAGCAAAATAGCAACGCCTTTTCAAAATGCAATTGTTTTAGGTACAAAACTGGAAATAGCAAAAGCGAAGCAAAGCTCGAAGACAACCTTAATGCTCTGAACATATCTGAAAGGAAATCGTGGCCATGTTACAACAGCAACTACAGCAGTTGTTCTTATGATGAATGCAAACAACTTCCCGAAACAGTGAGCAAACTTTGTGGCGTCGTTAAAACTCAAGAAAGCCTTTTGTCAGATCTGAAGCTGATCTTAAGAACCATGAAAAGGCGGTGACTAGTGGATATACACATAACTTGATCAGTAATACACCAAAAAGTTCTTCAGAGAACTGGGTAGCAGTTTAAGCGAGTAAGTCCTTAACATTTCTATGACTCTTTCTCTGTATTTTGAGCTGAATCCCTTGAACATGTAGCCGACGAAGGCGTGCTTTATTATCTTTACATTTATATAAATAAACTCCCTTCTAACTATCCTATAATACAGTAATCCGCTTGGCACATTCTCGTATTCATTTATCAAATTAAATTCGCTATTGCAAAATTCGCCTCGGATAAATAAGTGGTGATTAATGCTATTTCTATACTCAGCATCCCTCCATTTGTGCAAAAAGTTGCAGTTTCTATTCTTGTCCTTGCCTTTTTCATCTAAATATAAAGGTGCATTTCCCGACAGTATGCTTCTAAATACATCCGCATTCAGGTTCACCAAGTAGTTCTTGAACATGTTTTCTATAGTTTTGTGTGAATTTATTAATACGTTCACATCTCCTATAAACAAGTCTATATTCGGATACAACACTATATACGGCAAATCGTAGTATATTAATATGCTTTGCAGTACCTTTTGGTGCTTTATGCACCACTTGCATCCAAGCAGAAGCGATTCTGACCTCTCCTTCTGAATTTCGTCTCCGTTAATTTCCTCCACCCACAAGTCATTAATCCAGTGATTCACAAAGCTCTCCCTAGACAACAATTCGTAGTTGGTTTTACATGCTTTAAACAGCTTTTTAATTAACTTCTCCCTTATAACGCTTTCACTCTTCTGACCAGCGTATCTCCTGCCTCTTCCGTAACTGTTGTACCTTTCATACCTGTATTCATTTGCATCCTCGGTCCCAGTGCCGCCGTCAACCCCGTCGTCGAGGCTCCTCCCACTGCCAAAAGCGTGGACGTCCAGATCATCGTCCATCAGTGTCTCCTCATACAAGTCGTTATTCATTATAGACACCAAGCTCTCGCACTCCTTGTTGCATACTCCGCAGGTTTTTTGGCAAAAGTGAAACACCTTGAAGTTATAAGGTAGTGCTGTGTTGTGCGGAAGTTGTGTATTGCAGTCTATGAAGTTAAAGTCGTTTATCTTATAGTCAACAAGCAAGTCCTTGCAGTTGAAGTGTGTGTTGTAGTAATCCCTAAACAAATTGTTGTAGTCAATGCACTGTCCCGAATATGCAGACTCTTCTATTGTCGAAACAATATTAAGTGGCGCCAACGAGATTCTACCAAAAAATGTTACATCCAATGATGACAGAGGGATGTACACATTAAAGTCTGACAGCAAAAATGCCAATATCGGCCGTAGGTCCGGCACACACGACTGTTTTATGTCAGAAAAGAACACTTGCGTTGTTTCTGTATTCCACCTCACTGAATTTGAATAATCCAGTATCACAATGTCGTCCGGATGCATGCCCAATTTACCTTTTTTTATCATTATTGACGACGGGCTCATGTTACAGTGTATTATTCCCTTTTTCAGCAATTCTACATAGACATGTGATATGGAGTTGTATTGCGACAACAACAAACTGAAGTAAAAGTCGTCCCTGTCTGCGTCCTTTTTACCCAAATAGTCGTGTAACTCCTTGTATATTACGCCTTTTTTAAGCACCATCCTGTCCTGAAATTTATGGTCGTTCTGGATCTTTATATCGTCTACGTCCTTATATATTCCCTGGTAAAACTCCTGTAAGGATATGCCGTCGAAGTAACCTATTACTAACCATCCTGTATTGTTGCAATTTGGGTCTATTAATTTTGGCATGTATTTGTAATTCGAATCCTGCAAGTACTTCATTATCTCGCCCTCTTCCTTGTCTACCTTTGTATTCAAGTAGCTGGTATTCGCTTCGTCGTTTTCTTGTATCCTTATACTACTCAGTCCCTCTTCTTCTGTGTTATTCAACTTTAGTGTATTCAACCCGACTGATCTTTTGAGCACCACTTTCTCTTTTACAACCACACCGTTCTCCTCCACTATATAGTCTGCTAAATACAGTAGCGATGAGTGGTATCGGGTTTTCTCCTTTCTTTTATTTAATATAACGGGATTTAGCGATACACAGTTTTTAAATCTACTCAACAATTCGTTATTACACGGAGACTCCATATAAGTTATGCTGCCCTCTTCACTCCCATTTGTGTCATCGTCTGCGTCGGACACAACCTCAACGCTCGCATTACCCTCTGCTTTACTCGCATATTTAAGCACGAAAAATATAATCACGAGTATGAATGCCTGTACTTTATGGTTTATCCCGCATCCTACACACAGCATTTTTCTCAACCTCACTCTTCCGAATACTGCGCTATCAGGTACTGGAAACAATAGCCATATATTTCTGTAATCAAAGAAAGTTATATTGTTAAACCTGGCTTCTCTCCCCGATTCTAGCCGTGCTTTCTAGTATTTTCTATCTCCCAAGCGCTTTCTATAGTGCCTTCTTAGAATAATAAAAACTCCTAACCTGGTCTTCTCAAATATGAGACATATGTATAATAAACCTCTCTTACTAAACACAAATTAAAAGCAAAAAGCAACATCAAAACATGCTTATCCTGCTAATTCTCGCTCCCCTCCATCTGGGTACATTTCTCCTTTATAAATTAATTTGAAAATCGAGGCGCCAAAACTTAGAGATCATTTTATGTGTTTCCTGAATCTTGTATTTATCCCATTTTTATGAGATATCAGAACTGTCGAATTTTGCAACCGTGTTGTTTTCACCATAATGTCTGTTCCCGTCAGAACCATTGCGTTCTTTTTAATTTCACCTTTATTCGATACATGATTTTGATTTAACGAAATGCAATTTTCTCATTCAAACAAAATTTAGAGTGTCCCATTGCTCTTTAAAGTCGAAGATATTTGTTTGCACTATATACAACGCCTTTGTAATTCCGCTTCAGTCATTCATCACGAGACTGGAACACTTGTCTTTGTTGCTGTTGTGGTTTTCGTGAAAACACTTGAATTCGAACCTTGCTTAAAAAGCAACTCTTATGTTCAGGTTACTTATTCTTCTTTTTTGTATTAAAATTCAGTTTAATTCGGGCTTTTAGACCCGACTTGGGTTTAACATAACATAGCATCAAGGTTGTGTGTAAATAATAGTGTTTCCGCCTTATTAGTCAATGCATTATCACGTTTGGCTACAACTTTACGTGAAAGATAATGTTAACTTCAAAAAATCTCTGTATTGTTGATACCAGCTAGCTTCCACTCGGTTTGACTCCTTTCTGTACGTGCAAGTCGTCCATTCACCTCTTTTCAAGAGTAGGAACGTTTCACAAATACAAAACGGTGAGTAGACGATTAAATTGCAGATTTCTTGGAATTTTCTCTCTTTATTCAAACTCGGACATTTAGCGAAGACGATAAATAGTGAGACTATAATCCTCAGTTTCAATATGGTCGGATACAGAATAAGATTTAAAATTAAAACTAAGTAAGCAATTTGTCGCATAATTTAGTGTTTATCCGAATAAAGTAACAGAATAAACGACACATCTTACAAATCATGATTTTTGATCGTATTCATCTGGTGTATAACACTTCATTGTTAAAGAGTGTATTTTTTCATATACGTCACCAATGGATTCATTTACTAACCTTTGTCTTTCGAGTAACTTTTTCCCTAAAAACGACTCGGACACTATCGTGGCTTTAAACATGTATCCACAATTGCAATTGCTAACATCAATCACTTCAAGAAAGCTTGGATTAAGAGAAGTTTTGATTCTGTCTGTCACTACCTCTTGAATGCTCATAATAGTACAGCAGGTGTGGACAACAACATAAACATATGTGAATTAAAAGGTGTATGGCGATGTATAAAACAGATGCTGTATAATAAAACGTTAAGTTCACTTAACCCACTTGAGAAGAAGGAAAAATCTCTCAATTAGAATTGAAATTAATATGATTAAAAATATGTGAAGCCCGTGTTCAATATAGTTAAATGGCTATTTATAAAAGGCAATTAAATTCTGAAGAATAATTTCCGAATTAGATGCCATTTATCAAGACAAATTAAATGCGCCCAATACCCGGTCTCTGGATGCGAAATGTATTCTTTAAATTATTTACAATTTTAACTGTATATTTTGCAAAATAGCGTCTGTAAAGCAGATTTATTGTGAAAGTGATAGAACCAGGAGTATATCTGATACATGTTAGTTGAATAAACAATTAAGATAGTAACACTCTCAACCAATAAATTCAAAGAATGGACAACACATCAGATTTAGCTGATAGCATGGAATATTCGTTTTCAGGCAATGAACTTGATTACGAAGAAGAGGTTAGTTGGATAGAATGGTTCTGTTCACTAAAAAAGAGTGAATTCTTCATAGAGGTAGATGAAGAATATATAATTGATGATTTTAATTTAACGGGGCTAAGTGAACACGTAATGTACTACGACGATGCGTTAGACATGATATTAGACAGGATAGATGACGGATTTAGTGAAGATGAAATTGGAGCAATAGAATCGTCTGCCCAGTTGTTGTATGGATTGATTCACGCAAGGTATATAATGACGTCAAAAGGAATGCACTTAATGTCAGAAAAATATCAAATACAAAAATACGGATTGTGTCCAAACGTTTCGTGCAATAATTCTCCACTGCTACCCATAGGATTAAGTGACTTACCAAATGTAAATAGCTGCAAAGTATTCTGTCCTTCGTGCAATGAAGTTTACACACCTAAATCTGCAAGACTCTCATCTTTAGACGGAGCTTTCTTCGGCACCAGTTTTGCTCCTCTATTCACTTTGCAGTTCGGTATTTCAAATTCTAAAGGAAACCCCTGTCAGTACTACGTTCCAAGAATATACGGGTTTGCCGTATACAAGAACAAAAGAGACATGCTTGCGGAGGAGAACGAGGAAGATGATCCAGAAACAAAGGATTCTTACAAAAACTCTAATAACGATGTCAACAAAAGCAAATTTATCGAACAAAAAAAAGTACACTCTCTCAGATAAATCTATCTACCGGAAAGTGTATCAGTAACGACCCGACCCTAAGACGCTATAAACATGTTTACTCATAACAAATACGGTATACAGCTCTTGAGTAGTCTTTATGTTGTTCTTTATGTACTCACTCATTCAAACAAGCTAGTGAATATCTACTAAAAAACTAATTTTGTATATAAAGTAGTTTATATCAATAAGCGAGAAACATATTTTTTCTCGAGTGCATTGGCGCCTCTTTCTTTCTATTTCTCATACTTACTGATTTTTAAGCCAGCACAAACAGAGGAATATTATACATATATATACATATACATGTATACGCGATACATTGTCCAGCACTAAATATAAAAAGACTACAATAGAAGTGCTTTATTCCTGAATTTCTTTTTTTACTTGTGTGAAATCTACTTAAACAAGATACAACGTTAGAATAATACACAATAGAATAGGCCAATAGGACCTACATATACTATTGGGGACTTATTATCTATCGAAAGACACTCATTAAATTTTGGTGATTTTGGTTATTATGAGGCAGAACTAGTTTTTAGTAATCAACATCACATACAAAACAGGACGAAAGTAGGAGGATATTGGTTACATTACACATCGCATATAAATAATATCTGATATATGTACATGAGGAATACATACATCCTTGTGTCTTGACTGTTGTACAAGTGTAAGTCAGCTGTTTTATATAAACATAAAAATGAACGGCAGATATTTTCCTAAAAATGAGTTGGACGACTATGAGAACTTGGATTTACAACGAGCACTAGTGGATTCCTTGAAGGACTACAATGCAGGAATTAACTCCAATATAAACAACGATACCTCAAGTGAGAAGACAGTAGAATCTGAATTGATGAGTTCACCAAAAATAAATGACTTATTGGATTACTTGAATTCAAAAAAAAACGAGTTTATGAACATAATATTACATGGTAGCAACAAAAGCAGCGAAGATATTCAATATATTAAAAATATAATATGGAATGATAATATAAGCAGTATTAGCAATGGAAAGAAGCATTATTTTGTCAATAACATATGTTTTAAAAATAAATATAATTGTGAAAACGATTTGGAGTTGAGAATGTTGCCATATGCAAATTCCGCTAGATTAATAGAGACGGTATTTGGTAGAGGAGGCAATTTACTGTCTCAAAAAGAGGATATACATAGATGGGTGAATCATACACTAAAATTTAAATTTGGTCAGTGTTTAAAAGTTAGTAGCAGCAATGACAATGGTTTCAGTGGACTGCTGTTAATAGACAACTACATTACAAATATGAACAACTGTCTAATACAACAAGGAGGTGGTCCATGTGGTATATTGTCATCCCTGAACGGTTTAATAATAATGCAATTAATATTTAATCAAAAAAGAATAAAGAACGAGACAAATTTAGTTCATTATTTGAATAATATATCAGAACAAAACTGTTTTGAATCATTAATAGAATCTATATGTATAATATTGTTTCAATCTGCTCATAATAGTAAATACAGAATAATCCAATTCAATAATGTAGACATAAATTCATTAGAATTTCAATTATATTATGTTGAATATGACAACATCATGGACGTATATAACTACTATAGTAAGAGACTTTGTGAAAATATATTCAACACAAAGGGATCTTTGTTTTCACTGCTACTAACAATAATAGAATCTAGAACTATAGATAAGGTGAAAGATGACATGGACGACCAGTCGAATCCATTGATAGGTTTATATGGCCAGTGCAATCAAGAACTAGTAAATTTGTGTTTAACAGGAAATTCTGTATCTAACGTTTTTGACGGAATTAAAACACTAGATGGTTCAAGTGATTCATTTGTGCTTAAAGGTATACAAAAAAAATCAATAATAGGTTACCTAACAGAGCATGAAGCACTAGGATACTGTTCAGTTGGTTTAAATTATAAATATCCGTTATTTCCAATATGGATTATATGTAACAAAAATCACTACAAGTGTTGTTTTACATTCAATTATACTGAATGTATATTATCTCCGTATCAAGAATTAACGCAGAAAATGGAAAAGTCGTTTCAAAAATATGATTCAGATAACTCAGGATTTATATTAGAGCACCAAATCCAACCCTATTTAATTGATGTTAATATGCAAGAATATTTATATGAGATTAATAAAATTTCGGAAAATGGGATAGTTTTGTGGAACGACTTGAGAGAGTACATTTTAAATAGCAAGAGAATTTATAAAGACAATAATTATGGCAAATTTAGACTTTGGACCACTGTTTATTTATTTGACGGACAAACTGAAAATTCTATTAAAATAATTAAATCAACTATATTTAATTTAGAAAACTTTGATATTGTAAAAGGCGTATATAATAAATACAGTAACAGTGTAACAAATATTAATCACAATTCAAATAGTGCAAAAATAGCAGAAGAGATTGACATTATATCTATTTTACAGACAAGATGGAGCAGAGACACAATTATTGAAACAGAGTTATCTATAATAAAGTTATAGAGGGAACAATATATTGATTAAACCTAATAAATGGATAAACAAGTATTTATAAGTCTATATGTTTTTCAATTCATTAGGTACAATGTTATTAGTTGAAATAAGGAATTTTTTTAAATCGGAATACAAACCTGAATCTTCTGGAGTAACAAAAGAGATTGCGATCCCATTTTTTCCAGCCCTACCAGTTCTACCTATTCTGTGAGTGTAAGTTTCAATTGTTTTTGGAAGATCGTAGTTAATTACGAGATTGACATTAGATATATCAATTCCACGTCCTGCGACATCTGTGGATACCAATATGTCATATATCCCACTCTTAAATTGATTTAAATTATTTTCCCTAGTTTCTTGCATCTTACCACCGTGCAGAGAAATAGCTCTAAATCCATGTGATGTTATTTCTCTACATATAATATCAACCATTTTTTTTTGATTTAGAAATATCATTATAGGAGGTGTAGATAATTCCTTGTTATTTAATGTGTTTATGAGTGTTGGTTTTTTCTTATTCTCCGGGATGAAGTTTAATATTTGTTGTATAGACTTCTTACCTACGCCTATGTCACCAATAGTTACGTTTATAGGTGAATTCAAGTACTTTTTTGCAATAGTTTCAAGCTCTTTTTGCATTGTTGCACTAAACATATGTGTAACCCTTTTATTTTTAATTGGTGGCATTTGATCAAGGATATAATTTAGTGGTTCTTGAAAACCTAAATCAATCATTCTATCTGCCTCATCTAGTACTAGGTAAAAACATTGCGATAAAACAGTAAATGCCTTTTCTAAACAGTCTTTCATTCTTCCAGGAGTAGCTATAATTATTTCAACGCCTTTTCTAAGCGTGAAGGCTTGCTGCTCTATATTTCTTCCACCTACTATAGACAATGTTCTTATGTTAAGTGAATAACTTACATTAGTAGACGTTAATTTCTGTGCTTCTTCTTCTATTTGAAGTGCAAGTTCCCTAGCAGGTGCTAATATAAGGCCGTATGGCCCGTTTTGAGAAGTATTATGATCAATTCTCGGAAATTTAGATACGTAATTCAACAGTGGTACCAAAAATGCCACTGTTTTCCCACTCCCTGTTTCTGCTATACCTATCATATCTCTTCCAGATATGCCTATTGGAATGCATTGCATTTGTATTGGCGTTGGTTTGTCGTATTTAATATTCCTCACGAGACTTTTATTTACGCCTATATATATACAGTCGTCCCAATTTCTTATTGGATTAACTACGTTAAGTCCCTTCACATTTATTGAATTGTCTTCCCTAAATATTTTCCAGTCCCTTTCTGTCATTTGGTCATATTTTAACTCCATTTTATCCACTACAAAAATTTCATTATCCGAACCTAACAATCTTTTATAAGACCTGCTCTCATCTCCACTTAAACTCCTTGTTTTGTTCTCCCTGCATTCATATTCTTTAGCCATATATAAATCGCCGCTTCTTCTTTGTTTCTTCCTCTGAAGCTTATCTATATCTAGTCTGTTCTTGTACAAATCATTTGACTCAAATCTAGTTGTATCCTCGCTATTGCTCCATTCGAATTTTAACACATTTTTTTGTCTCTTTCTAACATGATCCTCGCCTCTTTCACAGTTCACACTATCTAACCCCGAATCCTCCACTCTTTTCTCAGAGACACCTAACAAACCTTCACCATTCTCGCCTGGGTAATTGGCCTCTTCATATCTATCTAGTCTCTTTAAACCTGGGATTCTCAACATTATTTCTTACACACTTAATCCCACCCTTGTTGGCATAGTAATTCATTTTTTGACACAAACACGACCGCACTCTTTCTTGTTCAAGTTTTGAAGCGGTTGGTTTGAGCGCCAAACTAATTCTGTACTAGTGAACAGTTTCTTGTGCAACAAAGGAATGCATAAAGAGGAAGTTGCCGCTATAAAAGGGGTAAAATGCATGTGAGGAACTTTAAAAGTGCTTAAAAAATTTGGTGCGAAAAGATTGTTTTTTTGGTGACGGATATACGAAGAATAGAAGGATTTGGATGAATAGCAAATAGCTTCAAGGCACTTTACATTATTTTATTATTCTCCCCACCATTTAAGCATTGAAGAGGGAACTAAATATATCTGAATCGAATTAATGTTGTTTAATATCTTGTTACTGCCATCTGCTGTTTCAATGGTTATGCTATGGAAAGCAGGAAAAGTAAGATCTATAGACATACTGAGTAGGGAGAATACTTATTGCAACGAGCACAACTTGTTGGATTTAATTTGCGTCCCTGTAAGTTTAGTGTTTTAATTAAAATTAGTGAGTACAAAAATTATAAATATGAGTGTATGAATTTAAAAGTATTCTCCTGAGAGAAACACTCTTACTGTCACTTTCCCCTTCCATTAATTGACTAACTTTTAATTATTTTAACGTCTTTAAATAGAAATATAATATAAATGGTCTTGTTTATAAATTAATTGAGATAAGTGAAAATGAGTTGGATTTTGAGAATCCAGAGCCACTTCATATATATAACAAGTTAGGAATATTTCAGAGTCCACTTTATTCATGCAATCATCCAGAATCTAAATTAATAGAGCTCGATTCTCTTCATAAATCACTCATGTGTACAAATATAGTTGAATTGCAAAAAGTATTGCAATGCGAAGCTGGATATACCTTGAAAGAAGTTCTGGTAGAAAATCCAAGTAATTTATTGGGGTACAAAGAGTCTGAAATTAGACTGAGAACAGAAAAGGAAAAAAAATACGCAATTAAAAGCGATAAACTTTGCGTAAAAACCATTTCAGTCCCAGTAGAATTATCTTGTACGGTAAGTTAATCAAAGAAACTAGGGAGAAGTGCTTGCCTATATGATTAATCTAAATAAATAAAATTCTGATTGTTAAACTTAATAACAAACTAAACAAATTTTATTTGTTTAATGATTCAACAGGAGGGGGTTATGAAAAATGGATTTTGCGTTGTTGAGAGAACAACAAATGCAATTTATGAATGCCCAGTTGGCCTAAGCGTTACACCAAAAAAGTGGTGCGGATACATAAAAAGCGAGTTAAACGAGGATCTAATAGATAATGTAATAAAAAGAACAGATCCAGGATGCAAGGTCAAAAAACTACATCCCTGGTTCAAGTCTACAGCAATAGTTGAGTGCTATGATAATAAAAAGTATACTGTTGGAATAACTGAAGATGACTGGGTTAATGTAATTCCAGCAACTGTAAACTGTCCAAAAGACTATGAGATTGTGTATCCGAAATACTCTAATAAAGAAGAAATAGATAGCATTTTTGTATTTCCACCAATATGTGTTTCGAGGAAATACTTTCCAAGAAAGTTGTTGTGTCCGGGAATACTTTTAAGAAACAACTTAATAGTTAAAGACAGATACATAGTTGAAAAGGAGATAAACCCAACACCATTTAAACAGTATATAAATGTAAGCAATTATAGTTGTGAAATTCAAGACAGAAAAAAGCCATCTATAGTGTGTCCTTTTTACACAAATAACAATATAGTTAAAAATAGAAACCCGTATTATACTTTAGTAAACACAAATTTTCAAAACGAAGAATTTTTTTGGGATAAAATACAAAGATACCAAAGTGGTATTGATGAATTAGTAGCTAATATGGAAGGTTTAGAATACGCTAGCGATACTGAATATAAGCAAGATAAAAACAAAAATAAAACATTTTATAATAATAAGAACTATAAGGATTACTATCATATCTATTACAATGATGTGAATGATTACGACTTAGAAAAATATTTAATGTCTAAATATGATTACAATTTGGAGTCCTCCTATTATCCATTTAGACTAAACTATACAAGCATAGAAAATGCAGGTAACAGTGATTCAATTAAAGAAAAAAACGTTAAAAACTACACAGAGGCGTATAATAATGCAGAAATGAACGAACAATATATTATAAAAGCTAAAAAAACAAATAAAATCAACTTAAATAGACACATTAACCACTATATATCATTTTTAACTAAGTATAACAAAAATTCTGAGGAATTCTTCAACAATTATCAGTGGAATTTATTTGATCGTTTTTTCAAAGTTTATGTTTCGAATCAAAATAAATTTGTTTCTAGCATTCCAATTCATCCAATTTCTCACGAAGCAATTACTGTGGATAGTCAATATGTCATAAACATTAATTTAGACCCGACATACAGGGAATTTTTGAGTTTTGTGTTGAGCGAAATGAATTCTCAAAAAACAAAAGGGAATGATAATAGTAATGAAGAATACATAAAGTCTGCAGAAAATAACATATATTTAAATAATACAGAATTAGACATAAATATTTTGAATTTGAAAAATAAAAGTACAATACTAGAAAAATACAGCAATGGGGTTGAGAGTAGTAATAAACAGAACGATAATGAGCTTATTTCAGATTCTAATTTGAATGAATTTGATGAGATGCAAGGAAGAGACAACCACAAGGAAAACTTAACATCTGCTTATATTAATACTTTAAACTCAATAGGAACCGTTTACACTGATTGGGAAAAATCTGCTAGAATATATTATATGAGTTTAGATTTAATGAAAAAAAACCAAATACTTTACTCAAGTATAAATAATTACTGTCATAAAAAAAAATTCCCGTATTTGTATGATTACTATAGCGGACCACCAATAATGCAAAACGACTTTGGTCATGTTAGAAGACCAGCTATATCTGATTACAAATATAGATATGGGAGTCCAAGTGAACAGTACTATGACTACACAGGTATATACGAAAACAATAACCTAAAATACTACATACACAAACATTTAAACCATACCAAGCCATTTAGGCATTCACCAGGAAGCAGTCAATACTACAATTGCATTTCTATAAACGAAACAAGTCCAATAATTACTTGCCAGAGAAATTACATTCTTCTTCCTCGCTGTATAATTTTAGATTATATACACTCAAAAATAAGTGAATACTTTATTCTCAGAGAACAAGAGAATGATATATCCGAAATTACTGTTCAAAACTTAACCAAATCATAATCAATATAATCTAAACTTGGCGCACACTTTTGTGTATGCATTTGTGGGGTTACATGCATTTTATTTCTTCAGTATATTTTACTGCCTTTAAATGTGATTTCGTTCTGGATATAAATTATTTTATAAGAAAGAGAATAACAACAACTCTTACCTGTTATTCTGTAACTACTCCGTTTTTACTTATTTAAAAACGCCTTGTTTCAGTTATAATAAGAAAAGAACCGAACTTTTGATTGATCGTTTACTTTGATCAAATAAAAGAACAATAATTCAAATCCTGATGTTTACGCAAATTCAACTCTTATCTCCTATCATGCTTTGTTAATATCATAAATAATTAGTTTTGTGTTACTTTTGGTTTTGATTAAACACTGAATTTGTTAAAACAACTTCATAACACATGATGGCGCCACAATGATATTTATCAAATAGAAATTATATATTTAGCAATATAGTGGCAAATATAATAAATAAAATTAATATTTAGAATGTGAGGTAAAAATAAATATTTATTGAGTAAATCAAGTCAGAGAATATATTAGTATAATTTTCTTTAATTTAAAGTAACACTTAACTAAATAAAAACACAAATTCCGAGAGGACAAATACCAATTTTTATTTATTCACTATTACTTTATCATTGTTTTTTTGGTAAAATTTGTATACGAACTTAAAGAACCACATCTTTTATTGTTAATATAACTTAATGAAAGGAAATTGACATGGAATAAGTAAGATAATCTTGAATATCAAGTAAATATAGTAATATTGACAAGAGAATTGATGCCGATAAACTCTTATTTCTTTTTGTACTAATCATTCTTTTGTTTAATTCCGACTCACCTCCACCTTGTTAATACAGTTTACTATTAATCTAGATATTTATCTTTTAATTAAATATATGGTAATTGAAAAAAGAAGAGTTTAACTAAAGGAAGTCAAAAATATAAAATAGTAGTTTAAAACATATTTTCTTGGATCGTCTATTTAAACAACCTGTACTAATTTAAAACTATAATAGTAATAAGTTAGAGGCTATATTTGGCCATATTGAGAACCTAAGCAGTTGACAAAAATATTTACATAAGTTTTTGAAATAATAACTAAGAATAATGAAAGAGTCATTTTCAAAAAGTCGATCTCAGATTCTCTCTATAAATCCTTTATTTCCAGTAAGACCATTACTGTCAGTATCTTCATTAGAGTTTGAAGAAATATGGAAAGAAGTAAAGTGGGATACAAAAAAAGTTAATTTAGTTTTGGACCTATACTCAAAATTTTGCAGAGAAGAATATTTTTGTGAAAATGATAATTTGAATAATAGTAATAACAATATTCAGTTAATGTCAAGTCAAAGATTAGTTAGTTTGTTAAAATCGATAGCAATAATCGGAACTGAGGGCAAAAATATAAAAGATATAGATTTTTTTTCTAGAAATGACTTGTGTTCAATAATGACAGGAATTCCATTTATTGATAAAAAAAATTTTATGAGGCTAATTTGTTTACTGGAGAGGTCAACTCCGCATACAACAACTTCTCCAGCTGGAATTTGTAGACTAAAGCTTGTGTTTGCTTACTACGACTGGGGCTGGAAAGGCTATTTGGATGGTTCAGATTGGAAAAGACTCAGAAGCGATATTCTCACGTCTACTTATTATGGAAAGTTATTTAACAAAGAATACAATAAAAGCACTGTTATATCATCAAGTTCATTGGGTAACAGAAGTAACAGTCCAGTTCCTGAAACACTTGAAGAAGGTATAGAACAACTAAATAGTGAAATGTCAATGAGGTCAATGAGGAATAATAACATCAAAATAATTAAGGATAATGAAGAATTTAATGAAATACCATCTATGTTACCAAATCAACAAATAATTGTAGACTTTCCACTTTTTGTTAAGTTTGTTGAATATAGAGTTATTAAAGGAACGTCACAAATACTTAGAATAGAATTGCCTGTAAAGGACCAAGAGGAATCCATTAGTTATAGCATAAAATACAATTGCGGTAGCATTTTCTTAGATAATAATAAGGAATCTGATATCAGGTTGTCTAAGTCAAGGCATCTTGGAGATGATAAATTCGTCTCGGGCAAGTCGAGTAATATCAATACAAGTGGAAAGTCATTGAAAAGTCCCTCTAATAACGGAACAACTCTGAGCGAGGTGGGAGTACCCAACAAAGGCAGACACGACATAAATTCACAAATCAAAGAACTTGATGAAGAGATAAATAGTTTAAAGGCTTCTCTTGGAAATATTTATTTAGACGAAAACAATATTGACAAGTCACCTAAAGATGCAAATGAGAGTACTACAAACCGAAATAATGAACTCATTAACTCAATATTCTCTCAACCTATTGAAAATTTTGACGGAATATTTTTAGAAAAAAACGAAACACAAAAAGTTGACGTAAAAAATGATACTGATAATAATAATCGAGATGATATTCCCCTTTCATCAATCGTCATTCCGACATCCTCAACTCCAATTAGAAAGTCGAGATCTTTCAGGACAAATTTACTCCTCTCTGGTGGAATTAACGAACAAAATACTGGTTCTGTTGTTGACTCTGACGTTAATCAAAATTCAAAAGACAGAATAACACCAAATTCTGCCAATAAAAGTGTAGAATTCGGGAGCCCGCCTGTTTTAATATAATATAAATAGCCTAGGACTTTCTTAAAATTGTAGAGTTGTAATAATAAATGAATATACATGTAAAGTGTGTAAATTTGAATTAGGAAGTAAAATGAAAGTCTTATTTGTTTTTCGAATGTTATTGTTATTCTTTTTTAACTCTTCTTAAAAGTGTGGCACCGTTGAGAGCAGCTACCCCACAGTCATGCTTGACAAAAAGTGAATTGGAGGACCGCCGCACGAATGAAAATATGTTTTGAATAGTGATCTTAGCATAATCTCAGTGGGTAAGCTGGCGATTTAATTTTGTTTGCAATTAATTTGATTCGTTTCAATTTAACTCCTTGTCTTTGTTTGATGATAAGAATATGCCTACTCAATAGAGCCGCATGACTTCAATAAAGAAATATATACTATTTGAATAATAAAGGTTCACATTTATATTTTCTTTAACAAAATTACAGGAATACAGTTATAATTAAAAAACTAACGCGAAAAAATGAATAATTTGTTAGGTAATAGCGAACAAGAAGTGAAAATCAAGACAATTCCAATAAAGTACCTTGGTGGTAAATATAGCGAAAATTTAATACTTATTGAATTTCAGGGAAAATTGAACATATCTAAAATAGATACAGAAACAGGTGAATTGGTTCCATCTGAATCTCCAGAGGACTATGATAATGTTTCAATTGGAAAATTGTCAAATTACCACGAAATAGGTGGCAATTTCAAAAATTTAAATGACGAGGAATTTATAGAAAAATTAGTTGAACACTCAAAGCACAATCCAATTGAATTTGAAATAGGATACTATACATTATCAGGAAAGGTAAGTTGACAAAGCTAATTGTACCGTTAAATTAATGAGGATGTTATTAAAATTCCCTCGAACTGAATTAATAATTTAAAAATAATTAATTTGATCGAATGTAAAACAGCTAGTAAAGTTGGAAAAGCCGCTTGCAATTATACAGAAATCTGTAGATGAATTAAGAGACACACTGAATGTGTATAAAATAGTAAATTATAAGTTGGTTTTCGAGGAGAGACCCCATTTTTCAGTTTAAGCTTACATTTGCTTTACAAAACTAAAGTATCTTTAACAAGTATGTCACAAATTACAATTTGGGCAAGTAACAATTGAATTAAATATGTTAGATTCATAACAGTAACTTGCACATAAACTGCAAATATGAGATTCACACATATTGCATGTAACTAACCCACATTCTGGGTTGTTGCATGTGCATTTGCTGCAATAGCTGCACTTTGACGTCTTTTTAGTAACTTCGTTATTATTTTTTTTGATGATTTTAGTGTTACACAATGCACAATACTCCTTTGTTATTTTTTCTAGGTTCTTTTGTCCCTGAACCAAACACCAAATTGTGTGTTTCATCTTGTTTTCCTTATCAATAGTTCTTTCAGACTTTTTAATATTAACATTATTTTCATTTTCGCACTCTGTTATTAAACAACGTCCTCTTTTCATTGTTTTCAAACGAACTACTTATAACTTAAGTAATGATGAGAACAATGATAATAAATCTTGAGGCCACAAACTACTTTACAAATACTACATGATCAATTTTTCACTGTTTTCTGTTGCTTATCCCATTTAAAACCCAATATTCAATACTAGGTACAGCCTTTTATGACCCCTATTTATTCAATATTTGATTATTTTTTCAAATATACACATATAATATTCATATGAAACTTCCCTTATTTTTGCTAAATTATATAAAGCCAATAAATTTCGAGGGGAAAATGTGGGGAAGACCGGTATACAAAAATTGCAGGCACCAATTTGCATGCAAAATATTGGCACAGCAAAATAATGGTCAATATATAAATTTATGATTAGAGGATACTCTAATAAATCTATATTGTAAATTTAAGTAAATATTTATATGTATACATCCAAAAATAATGAGTTGATTTATCAATATTGACATAAATATAGAATAGAAATAATTGATTGGATGAAAAGTCAGGCTAAATATATATATTATTATATGAAAGAAAAAGGTTAAGTTAAAGCATAAAGATGAGTTTTTTAGACTTTGAGGTCACAGGAATGACCTGTATTTCGTGCAGTAATACAATTAGGAGTGTATTGTTAAAAACATACGAATATATAGACGAGGTTGAGGTTAATATAATAATGAATAATGTAAGGGTAATATTAAATAGGAAGGCAACATATGAAGAGAAAAGAAATATATGTAATACAATAAAAAATGCAGGTTTTAATTGCACATTTAGATCCGAAGCAATTATCAGTGGTAGCATGTTTAGTTCAAGCATGGACAATAATATAATTGGCAGCATAGATAAGAAAAAATACAAACTGAATGAAAAGAGGCTAGATAACGAGATAATAATGGGATCACCAGATTACATAACTGAAGTTAGCACGGGAAACAACATGGTGAGCAACAATACAAAATTTTTAAAGTTACATAAACTAAATTCTGCCAATATAAGTAAAATAACTAAGGTCCTTGAAAATAGAAAAGGCATTATTTCTATAATAATATACATTAAATGGGACGAGGTTTGTATTTTATTTGATGGTAGTTATATTAAAATGCCAGAAATAAGTGATTTATTATCTCTTAAACTTGGAATAAATATGTTAGAGTATATGAAATTTTACACATTTTTTGATAATAATAAGTTGAATTGTATAAATGATTTGTCAATAAAAGTAAATTATGTGTTGAACTATGATAAAAACATTGGTAAATGGAATATATTTTTAAAAACACTGAATAGATTTGGAGTTGGAAAGCTAAAAGGCGAATTTGTAAATGATTTTACAAAAAGCGTTAATTTTTTTATGAACGATTTATTTGGTATATGTGATATCAATGTTGAAAGCAAAGAAAAGTACGGTAGAAAAACCAATGTAGAGTTAACCATTAATATAAGATACAATCCATACTTTATTTCAAGCAAAAATATGTACAGTTATCTAGTTGAACAGGTGATTAAAAACGAAAATATGATAAAAAATAAAAAATACGAATATAAATTGGTAAACTTTGAGCAAATAGTTGTGAATAACAACTTTAACGATAATGTAAACTACCAAAAACTGCAAAAGAGCAAGGATAAAGAGTCAAAATATTATGTTATACGTTTCACTATTTCACTTATTTTAACTGCTATTGTGTTATTGCTAACTTACTTTGGGAATAAGGAATTTTTGAATAATATAGCTAAAACGTTGTCCTTAAATAGTATAAGTTCTTTAAAGGATGAAGGAATAATACCAGGAATAAGTTGGAATTACCTTATAATATTTGTATTGGTTACAATTATAGTTTATTTTTGTGGCTACACATTTCATAAAAAAGGAATTATTGGTTTGATTAATTTAAGTCCAAACATGTATACACTAATATCACTGGGAATGAATACGTGTTACTGTTACTCTTTATTTATGATCTTGTATATTTCAATATTATCATTATACGATTCTGACAAAAATTCAATAATATATTCAGACATTTTTCCAAATTTTTTTGACACCGCTTGCATGCTAACTACAATAAGCTTGTTTGGAAGAATACTGGATATACAATCCAGTTTACTCATATTAAGAATAATAAATAGTAGTAAGAATGATTGTATTAACGGGGAAAATGATAAATATAAAATAAATAATAGTATAAAATTGGTTGATAATGTTGTATTTAAGTCGTTGAAAAAAATATATTATAGCTTTTCAAATGGGAATGAAGATATTAACAGTGAAGATAACAATTGTTTTTATCAAATATTACCTAATTTGCCGGACAAAAATGAAATAGAATCATACAATAAAATTCAGGAGAAGAATAAAAGTTTCGAACTAAGTGAGGATAGATTTTACTTCAAGTCAAATCAATCAGTTGAACTTAAAGAAGAGAGTTTTGCAACGGAAAAAAACGAAATAAACATAGATTTGGTTGATCTAGGCGATACTGTGATATTAAATAAGAATGACGTCGTGCCTTTTGATGGAATTTACATTTCAAACGAAATATGTATATTGGATGAGTCCATGATTACTGGAGAATCAAAAGTTATTGAAAAATTGTATGGAAATTATGTTTCCAGTGGTTCAAAAGTTTTGTCTGAAAGATTAGTATTGTACGTAACAGAAATAGGGTCTGAAAGTACATTGGGAAAAATAAAAAAGTTGAAGGCAAATGCAAAAGAAAATCAGATATCTTTACCTTCTAGCATAGATACATTTTCAAAATACTTCATTCCAATAATTCTTACTATATCAGTATTGTCTTTTATAATATGGTTTAGCTTGGCTTATTTTGACAAAGTAAACCCAGAAAGCATAATTAAAGGCGATAAAATTGATTTCTTAATTAATGATAATGCCAATAACATATTTAATAAATTTCCAGTATCGTCTAAAATATTGTTTGCATTACATTTTACACTCTCGGTACTGGCAATATCATGTCCATGTGCTGTTGGTTTAACTGTTCCAATAGCAATATTAATATCAACCTCGATAACCTCTAAAAAAAATATTCTTATTCAAAACAGCGATGTAATTAATGTAATGGGTTATATAGACTATGCTATATTTGATAAGACAGGAACACTTACAAATGGGAAACCCTCAGTTAAGTCAATAATAGTAAATCATGATATTCTGAGAAAGATTAATTTAGATAAAGAGGAAAACTCCGATTCATTGTTCAACCCTATCAAAATTAATGTTGAAACGTTCTATGTTTGTGATAAAAATGACAGCATTGACGAACTATTTAAATCATTTTTTAAGTTATGGTGGATTATAGGGTCTTGCGAATACTTTAATAATCATCCTACTGGGAATGTGTTGAGATCATTTTCAATAAAAGTATCTAACCAAGTTGAAAGCAATCCTTTATTTTCTCAACCTAATAATTGCAGGTACCATCCGGGTTTAGGTATATCATGCGTAATAAACAATATGAAAATATTATTGTTCAATCAATATGAAGGTGATACACAAAATGATTTCCAAAACTATGTATTGAAATCGCTGGATACAACAGGCTATTATAACTACATAAATGACTATAATAGTGACATGGATTGTAAAACCACATGTATTAACTTTAACAATAATATTAACACTAGCACAAAAACTTGCAACAAAGACATTAATTGTGGTAAAAACGATCTGTACTTGAATAATTGGTTTAAATATTGGAGAAAACAGGGTTCCAATGTAGTATTCGTTTTTCTTGACGATTATTCTTCAGATAATTGTGAAATTAAATTGCTCGGTGCAATTTCGCTTTCAGACGAACCAATGTTTGGAGTTGAGTCTACCATAAATTACATTAAAAAACACATAACAAAACAAATATGGCTATGCTCTGGTGATTCTTACTACACATCAAATTCCGTAGCCTCAATGGTAAGTTTTTATTTATTTGACTTGAAAAAGTACCATTTCAATGCGTGATTCACTTATTTGTTCTGAATACCAGGTTGGAATAGATTCTGATAAAATTATGAGTAATTCGTCCCCAAATGACAAACTATCTTTGGTTCGAGACTTGCAGATGAATAATGATTTAAACAAAACAGTAAAAATAGACTTTAATTACAATTTTAATATTACTGAAGACAATTACCTCAAAAAGTCTTCGGAAACAGGCACAACTTGTTCAAAAATAGGTGGATTTGAATTCAACAAGAATTTAAATACGAATTACATAATGAGGAAAAGAAAGAAAGTTATGATGATTGGAGATGGTCTAAATGATTCAGCTTCTCTAGAAGCCTCCGACGTTGGAATACTGCTAGGTAAAGGCGGAATATGTAATTTTACAAATGCAGACGTTATTATTCTATCTAATTACCAACACAATTTAAAATATTTATTTAAATTATCGAGGTGAGTTTCGTGATTAACATAAATTTTAAATGAAATATACTGTATTTTGAACTATTTTACCAAATAATCCAACAAAATTCTAGAGAAACACATAAAGTAATAATTAGAAACTTAATATGGGCATATATGTTTAACCTAATAACCGTTCCAATTGCAGCAGGAGTATTCTATCCAAATATTATTATATCGCCGGTAATAGCATCAATTTTAATGTTAATGAGTTCGATGATTATTGTATTTTCCAGTTTTATTTTATACAAATTCAGGTGATGTACTGGTATATGTTGAATTTATTCGTCATTAGAGTTACAGATTTAGGTGGAAATACGAAGTATATACAACATACAATAGATATATATATATATATATATATATAAATGTATCTAATCATATTTAATAAAAAAGAAATTTAACTGATTTAATAGAAAAGACAATTGAGTTTTCAAAAGAGGGAGGGTTTTGATTAAATAGTGTTATAAAGGCGACTTGCATATAAAATGACAAGATTATACGTGTTCGTTAGACTTTCCCATAAATTCATGAGTAAATTACTCAAAAATCTTTTCAGGCTTCTTTTTCATTACTGGTCTTGGAAGGTTGACACCGAGACAACGGGACATTTTTTGCACAAGGGCGTGATTTGGAATTGCTCTACCTGCTTCATAGTCATTCACAACACTCACCTTCTCATTAATCATTTGTGCAAGTTGTGCCTGAGTAATCTTTTTCGCTACTCTGGCTTGTTGTAGTGCCCTAGAAAATTCACCAGATACTCTTTCCACGCGATAGTCACCTGTATCTTCATCTAATTTAGCAATATTTTGAGGCATATTAAGTTTTGTAGATGTATTCTTTCCTCCGAAAAACCTTTTTTCTGTAATGATTTCTTCTCCTTTTCTCCTGGCTTGGTTAAGATCTTGTTCTTTAGTAACGCCCTTAGGTCTCACTCCCGGCTTTTTCCAAACAACCTGTTCCCAGTCTTGGCCACTCATTTCCTTTAAACTAACAAACTGCTCGGTGTATCTGATTAATTCTTTTTTCTCCTCTTCAAGTAGAAAGTAATATACGATAGAAGTAAACAAAAAACAGGTACGAAAAGCCCAAAGTTTTTGGACACACTACAAAATAATAAACTCACTGTATCAGGTATATGTATTTGTCAGTCCTGAATCTTTTTTTACATATTCCCATTTTTCCCCTAAAAGAATACCTTTTGCGTTACCCGCCAAGTTTACGGACAGTCTATTAGACGTGTTCAAAGCACATTATGGAAGAGGAAGCTGTGTGTAGTAAAGTGGCGGCAAACGACAGTTTAAAAAAGGATAATTATTTAATTAAATTAAAAGGCAGCATGTACGATTTGGTTCATAAAGCTGCAATTCAGAGACTTTTTAACTGAGCAGTAACATATTTTAGCTTTAAAACGGGAGTGTTTCAGGCAGGTTCTCTTTTTGAACTTTAATACGGGTGAGATTGCCAGTATATATCTAGTCCGCTAAAAATGTCAAACAATAAACAAACACTGAGACTAAACGAGGCACAGTTATCTGCAATAAAGGAAACATTTAACTTGGCGGACGATGACTCTGATGGGAAGATAAACTTTGACCAGGTAAGTTTTCTCAAAACTAGATGTGTTCCTTAAAGGGTCAAGCAGGTTCCAGTGAGCAGTTGGTCTGGTGTGTTAATATGTGAATTCAAAACTGAGTTGCAGTTTTTGAAGCACAATTTGCGCCTATCAACCTCCTTTTCCGCTTTTCTGTTAATAGTTCTTTGTATTAAAATAAACGAACATGATTATACATGCATGTGGACACATGCATGTATAATCATGTTCGTCGTTATGTGCATGTGAGGTGGACTTTAAAAAGATGAGGCAACATCTGACTGGACTGTGAACTTAGAATGCAAATACTAGTTATGTGCGTGAAATGAATTTACTTGTGTCGCTTTCAGGCATCTATATTGTTCAGAGTTCTGGGTCAAACAATAACTGATAGGGACTTGAAGACAGCACTCTTGGAGGGTTGGCCAGGGTTGGATTCGAATCTGGAGTCAGGAGGGAAGGTTGACTATAAAAAAATAGATACAAATAAACTCGAGCCTATTGAATTTGAGGCATTTATAAAGATATTCAGAGCAAAATACAAGATTCCGTACAGCGAAAACACCATTATAGAGGCTTTCCAAGTTTTTGACCCGGATAACACTGGAATGATGTCGTCAAGTTCATTTATAAAGTTAATGACGACTACTGGAGAACCAGTACCAAACAACGACGTAGAGGACCTGTTGTTGCTTGCAAATGTGGATCAGGAGGGAAAATTCGATTATACACAACTGGCAAGGAGACTTGTTGAGGGACCAAAGAACGTAAGGGTGCTCTAAGTCAGTGAAGCAAAGAGCAACAAATAAATAACCGATGATTTGCGTGAAACAGCGGTCTTAGCTTTCTAGTTGTCTCACATGTGCTAATCTCATCTTTCCCAGAGTTTGTTTCCAACAAGGCTCCAGACTAGTGCATGCAGGATACATCGAGGACTAGCAGTCAAGAGGAGCGATGCGTTTAAATTAGAACTGAAGCCGCGCAAGAAACAGTGATGAAACAAAGGCATTTCGTTACCGTTTCTGTGATGTTTGAAATATGTAACAGCAAAAGACAGGCAGTTTTCGTCCAAAACGACTCTTCATCCCAACTGCGATTTCCAAGAGTGGCGGCAGGAGAGGGGAGAAAGTAGAGTGAGAAAAACTAAAAATAAAATCCGAGTGTAAAACGGCATTAATTAATTTTTCTTTAAATAAAAACTAGAGACATATAGATATGTATATGCAATCGAAACACTTATATTAAGTAAATTTAATTATATTGTTAAAGGGGAGAAATTTATTATGAGGGTAAAATTAAGTAGACAGATACTGGATATTTGTCTCTATAGGTAATGCTAAGTATTGACAGTAAATGCATTATAAATAAATACCGAGTAGACAGTAAATAATAGTAAAATATCGGTTTGTAAAAATAAATAAAATCACTAGAATTCATTCTTAGGAATAAATTTGTTTGTATTGATAAATCGCTTTATTATTTAAAATTATTTGCTTTTGCACTTTTCAGTTCGTTGAGTATCAACAGAAGTAAAGATGGTTGAAACATTCGCGTTCAACGCTGACATTCAGCAGTTAATGAGTTTAATCATTAACACTTTTTACAGCAACAAGGAGATTTTTTTGAGAGAATTAATTTCCAATGCTTCTGATGCCTTGGACAAGATAAGATACGAGTCACTAACTGACCCAGATCAGCTAAAGTCCAACGAAGAAATGCACATTAGAATAATACCGGACAAAGTTAACAATACATTAACGATAGAAGATTCTGGAATTGGTATGACGAAGAATGAATTAATAAACAATTTGGGTACAATTGCACGTTCAGGAACAAAAGCATTTATGGAAGCAATACAAGCAGGAGGAGACTTAAGTATGATAGGTCAGTTTGGTGTAGGTTTTTACTCGGCATATTTGGTCGCAGACAAAGTGACTGTAATCACGAAACACAACGGTGACGACCAATATATATGGGAATCAGCGGCAGGCGGTTCATTTACCATTACAAATGATACTTCAGACAATAAGTTAAAGAGAGGTACTAGAATAGTGCTGCACTTGAAGGAGGACCAGTTGGACTATTTGGAAGAACGCACATTGAGAGACTTAGTCAAGAAGCACTCCGAATTTATTTCATTCCCTATTGAGCTTTCTGTTGAGAAGACTACAGAGAAAGAGATAACAGACTCTGATGTGGATGAGGAGGAAGAGAAGAAGGAGGGCGAGGAAGGCGAGGACGCCCCAAAGATTGAGGAGGTTAAGGAAAAGGAGCCAAAAAAGAAGAAAATAACAGAGGTAACACAATCATGGGATTTGTTGAACAAGAATAAGCCAATATGGATGAGGAAACCAGAAGACGTTACATTCGAGGAGTATTCTTCATTTTACAAGTCAATATCGAATGACTGGGAAGATCCACTGGCAGTTAAACACTTCTCAGTAGAGGGTCAGTTGGAATTCAAGGCGATATTGTTTGTCCCGAGAAGAGCACCATTTGACCTTTTCGAGACGAGAAAAAAGAGAAACAACATTAAGCTTTATGTAAGACGTGTATTTATTATGGACGATTGCGAGGAATTGATTCCAGAATTTTTGGGATTCATAAGAGGTGTGGTTGATAGTGAGGACTTGCCACTAAATATTTCAAGAGAGTCGTTGCAGCAAAACAAGATACTTAAGGTCATTAAGAAGAATATCGTTAAGAAGTGTTTGGAACTGATATCGGAAATTACAGAGAAGTCCGATGACTACAAGAAATTCTATGAACAGTTCAGCAAGAATCTGAAGCTGGGTATTCACGAGGACACAACTAACAGAAACAAAATAAGCGAATTGTTGAGGTACCAGACATCTAAGAGCGGAGAAGAGCTCATTAGTTTAAGGGAATACGTCGACAGAATGAAGGAGAATCAGAAGGAGATTTACTACATAACAGGCGAGTCTATTCAGTCAGTGAGCAACTCGCCATTTTTGGAGAAGCTAAAGAAACTCGACTACGAAGTAATATACATGGTTGACCCAATTGACGAGTATTGTGTACAGCAAATGAAAGAGTTTGACGGGAAGAAACTGAGATGTTGCACCAAGGAGGGTCTTACACTGGAGGAGACGGCGGAAGAGAAGGAGGCGTTTGAGTCCTTGCAGAAGGAATTTGAGCCATTGTGTCAATTGATCAAGGAAGTATTGCACGACAAGATAGACAAGGTTATTACTTCTCAACGTATCTCAGACTCGCCATGTGTTTTGGTTACCTCTGAATTCGGATGGTCCGCCAATATGGAACGCATCATGAAGGCCCAGGCACTCAGAGACACAAGTATGACATCTTATATGATGTCTAAGAAGACTATGGAAATCAATCCATACAATTCAATCATGGTTGAATTGAAGACGAAGATTGCTGCTGACAAATCTGACAAGACTGTTAAGGACTTGATATGGCTGTTGTATGATACATCTTTGCTCACATCTGGTTTCTCATTGGAAGATCCAACACAATTCTCATCTAGAATAAATAGAATGATTAAGTTAGGTCTCTCTATTGAAGAGGAAGATATTGTAGATGACTTGCCACCGCTCGAAGAGGTAAACGACTCTGAAGTGCAGGCCTCAAAGATGGAGGAGGTTGACTGAATTTGACAGCCTTGCTTGAAGTTCAGGGAATGTGATGCTGACGTCGACGATGAGAGGTGCTTTAAAGTAAGTATTCGAATTCAATGACTCATCTAAGCTTTAACAAGCAAGTTTTTGACTGAAACTTAAAACTTAGGCGGAGAAGATGAACGGAGGCTAATTGAAGGAGAAGAACATAGGTGGGTGGCAGGAGGAATGTTGAGGTCTGAAGGCCTTTTCATTGCTTGTGCTACAATATTGGTAAATTTGAGTCATCGTATTTAACATCTGGCAATGAACTGCTTGATCCGTCGAGACTCCTTATCTACCAATGTTCTTAAACTTCCTTCCCTACAGCAATCTGCCTTCTGCTTCGCCGACCTCCTTTGAGACTATAGTATTTCTTCGCTTAAACTCGCTGTCTAAGAATGCCACCTTTGTCGCTCTGCTTCATTTTCGTATTTTCTCTGTGTTGCGGTCATAACAGGCACAAGACGAGTATTTCGTGAGAATTACGGAGGAATGGTGACGGCGAATGTAGTTCCATTTGAGATTGAGTCTCGGTACTGTCATTCTGTTTTTCCCCGCTATCTGACTGGTCCTTCTATGGTGCACCTGCCTTACCTACTTACTAAGCGTTACTTGAGGCCTTGCAGAGTCACATCGGACTATATGGCGAGGGACTCGAACTGAGAAGTCTTTAGTAAGGTCTGCACTTGCGACTTTGATGTTGGTTTGCTTGAAGCAACGATATCTGCAGTTTATTCAAAATAGAAAAAAACAGACAAATGATCGGACGGACGAGGACCAGTTCTTTATGAAGAGTGACTTTACTTACACTGACTTCTCCAAATATAGCGTAGCGTTTTCGCCTCAAGAGGTGAGGAATATACTAGTGAGTCTAATTTTATCTGACCTGTTTCGTTTTTGGCTTCTTGTCCTCTACAAACACCGAAGGACGGGACCGCTGTATGACCTGTGTATCCTGTTGTCTTAGACTAGTTATTTGGGAGCTTTTCCGAATGCAGGCTGTATCCCTAAATTACTACCGAGAACGCGAAGACTAACGCAAGTCCAGATTAAGTCAAAACAGAGACAGCAAATACGCTAAGGCTACTTAAACTAAACTGGAATGTGAATGTCAAATCTTCCTGCTCTAGTAACGCTGTCATCAAGATCTGATATGTGTCTATTTGAAAAAGCAATAACAATTATATTCTGGTTCCTCTTTTCAATATTATCTAAACAAAGCAGCAAGGTTGTTAAAACAGTTCTCTCGTGGTGACTGCACTCTTCAACAACGCGTTTACTGCTGAAATCATTATTTAAAGATGGACGGCTATTTTTACCAGTAATCGATTCGAACCTGAATCTATGATAGTTGGCCTTGTGTTTAATACTTCGAACACTCATTAGCTCCTTTACAGATACTTTTTCTGGTTTTTTTCGATCTCCAAATTTAAAAACACTAGAGTAGTCGTGCTCATTTGCACCTGTTTTATTTTTATTACTATATGTAAGCATGTCAATCCCATCTAGAAAAAGGATTGTTGGCTCGTCTACGCTGAACAGCCTTCTTATGTTTGACTCAGACTGACCGAAATAAGGACTAATTAGAGTCAACATGTGCTTATATATAACTCTATAAGAAGAATTATTGTTTTTAATATACGAATAGATGTTGTTTTTCAGAAAATACAACCTGTTGTTGGAGCTTTCATCCCTGTACAAAAGCATTCTTGATACGTATATTTGGTTGATGAAGTCGCCTACACTTGTGCTATTTTTGTTTACAAACGAGTGAATTTTAATTTCACTGTCAATCTTTTGAACAATTTGATCAAAAATGCAACCCAAATTCGGATTCCCACCACAATCAGTCGGTTTGTCCGAGTTGTACCCCTCGCAAAGGTGTGTGCTCCTTTCTTCATTTAATAAGCAATCAATGCTTTTTAAACACCAAACACTTTTAAAAAAAGGGTATCTCGCAAGTATCCTCATTACATCGTAAATGACTTTACTGCCATTCCCACTCTTTATGGAAAATGTGTTCTTTATTATCCATTTAATTGAGTCTATAAGTGCCTTGTCTGGGCATTCACGCCTTTCTGAGTAGAAATGGAGGTAACTCAAGAGCCTCAAAAACATATTGTAGTTTTTAATGAGTGTTTTGCTGTATATTCCACCCACTTTGCTCAAATCAGTAATCAAGTTAACGTATAACAAATAGTTATCGTAGTGAGACTCGCTTTCCACACTTAAAGATTTGCTACCCGTATCAGTTTCTCTAACATAGTCACTGTAGTAACAGAGATTGTGTCTTTTATATTCCAAAATCAAGCGAGTGTAGTCCGAGATGCACTCTTTACTCAACAAGGAACAAAAGCCGGGAATGTTGTTGTAGTCGTACTCTATATATACAACTTTGCTCAAATATTCGTCATTAACGTTTCTCAATATCATGTTCCTCTTAAAAGTGCTTTTGAAGTTGTAAAAACAAACGTTCACAAGTATCCTGTAGTCAACTAGTATTTCATTTAGGTTGACAACAATATTTAACAAAGTTGAAACATTAAGAATAATTCTATCGTAAATGCACTCAAGTACCTTTGGAGACAAGTTGCTTTCCTGTATATAGTTTTTAAGTAAATAGGATGTGTCAATATATAAAGTGCATTTGCAGTACTTGTCGCAATCCGTTACTATTTTGGTTTTCTCAAAGTATTTCAAAATTTGAATTGTTTCCTTGAATGTGCTCGAGTAAAACAGCTCCTCCTTGTCGCTGTTTCTATTGGTCAGAACAAAGTTCTCCTCTATTCTGGGAATTAGAAACACGTTCTCTAGCGTAAAAAGACCACCATTTGAGTTATTTTGATCAAAAAAGTTCTTTTTTTTGTCAGAAAAATCGCTTTCTCTTGACTTTATATACAATATCCTAAAATGATAGTACCTCTCATTTATCATAAATGAAACATTCTTCATCTTAAACACCCTTTCATAGTTAAGGGCGAAAGTTGAGGAGTTGCTGTTTCTGAGTCCCAAAACAAGCAATATGTATAAATAAAACTGTCTTTTAAGCGACTCTATTAGCAACTTCCTGTAGTTTAACATGTATACGCTTGTATTCTCGCAGTATTTGCTCAGAAAATAAGGTCCTGAGAAACAAACATCAACGCGTTTGTTCGCACATCCGCTTGAATGATCTACATCGAAGAAATAATCGGAGGACAAGACTCTGATGTGAAGGTATTTTTTGCACTTGAATAAGTTAAAGCCTTTATGAAGGAGAATTAAGCACCCTTTGTCCGCAAACGAACCGAATTTTTCGTCAAAGGCTTCACTCATTCTAACCTTTATTAGAAAACTTTCTCCTGAATAACCCAAGTTGGTGTCATTGTCGAAGTAAATTTCGCATATGAATATGCGAGCTGAATCAATGCTACTGCTCTTCACTAGGCTCCCATTTAGCTCAAAATTTGAGTGAGTTATTCGCAGCAGACAAATGTCATCGGCCAACTGACCTTCATCAACGCCAAAGCAAATCCTTTCGTCGTCCTTCATCAAAAGGCCTTGTCCATTTACTGAGTGATATGTAAATAAAGGAAAAACCGGGTGCGAATGTTTCGTCCACTTAAACCTGCTCCCTCGCTCCTTCACATTGTGCTTTTAGAAGTCACAACAGCAATTGCTGTGACAAGCCGAAATTCTTGCACTGAACCCAATAAACCCGTTTTCTTATTTCTCCCTGGTATTTATCAAGGCAATTATTTTCTGAGGCCGCGCCAAACATTAATTGCTCCACTAGTCTTTTTAACTTGAATATTCGTGACAGAAACAACGGATTCTGACATGTTTTAACTGCAGACGATCACCTTTGTGAAACATTCTTGTGTCAACCAGTCTGTTACAGAGCTCAGAGTGGGGTTGACTTCACTCCCAAATGGCATATGCACACGCATGTTGCCACTAACCTCATACATACATCGCGTTATATTGGACCGTTTATCCACTGTTTGATTCCTGTTCGCTCTAAAAGCAGAAGTTTGACTCTGGACGGTCTTTTGCAACTATTGTCCTTGCACGTCGTCCCGTGAAACTCAGATATCAATAACGGTGATCCACAGGCATGCGAGCCTTAATTTGTAGTCTGAAACACCGTGATTTACCCCCTTCGCAACCACACTCAAGACAATTATTCTGTCATCCCATTCTACTTTGCACATAATTTGGTCGCGAAAACAGGTAGGCTCCTGTTGCCATACAAATATGTGGGGAATTCACTCGGCTAGGGGAGACTCGAGCTCCGCAAGCAGATTAGGGGTGCGAGACAAAGAATGGACAAACAGAACAGTTAAATAGATAGCTAGTACTTGGGAGTGTTTGTTTCCGCTGGATGCTAAGCACAAAACGGAAGAGACTAGGCAAAAAAAAAAAGGAGATATATTATAATAATCCTGATGTTCTCCTTTTAATAGTCAAGTCTCCTCAGTTGTTCATATATCTAAGGTTTTGTATTATTTTTCCTTTAGAAAGAGAAACAGTAATTTCACTAGAGTGCCTTGTTTTTCTGCTTCAAATTGGCAGCTCTGTTCTTGCGAGCCTCGAGTTGATCCTTCAAAGCCTTCTCTTTGATATGCTCAGCCTTAGCAATATGTATGGCTTCTATCAATACTCTTTTGTTTTTAAACTGATTACCTTTGGATTTTAAGTAAAACTGCTTGTACATAGTTTTGTCTATCTTATTCATTTCCCTGTATTTTCGCAATAAACGTCTAAGCACTCTTTGGCGACGCATCCACAAAACCTTTTCTGGTCTTCTGGCATCCTTGGTACCTCTTCTTTTACCTAAACCCATTGAACGACCCTTCCTTTTTGCCTCGTGTACACGACTGATTCTCGCTCTTGAGTGCGTAGCAACTGCCTTTTTCAATATCAATCCGTCCTTGTACAACTTTCTGATGCTTTGACGAGAGTTAGCCGTCAATATTGTATCCATCTCTGTCGGGTCCAACCAAACTCTGTTTGCTCCGCATTTCAGAACCTCCTTCGCCAAGCGCTTTTGCAATATCAAGGGCTAAAGGTAAAAGTTTAAGTCAATGTCTATTCTCTTTAGCTTTCGCAGCAAACAGATCAGGAGAATGTACAAAAGCAATATCACTGGAGGAGAAAAAGGTCAAAGTTGCACATTTGATATACAAAAAGTCCGCATACACTTTTTGCAAAGGTGAACTATGCAATGATCACGTAGGCTTTAGTCGCTTGATACTCTTCTCCTCAGCTCTCACTGCTTCCTCAACATACATGTTCTCCCTACACCACCTACTGGCTATAGTGAGTTTAAAACTTACCATCTTTGTCTAAATCCACTATTACTACTAACTGTTCAAGTCGACTATTCTTGACGATTATTAATTCCTAATAAAATAGTACCTGTCGCAATATAGGTCTATGAAACACAGTTTGTGTACTGCTCCAGACTTATATCACTGTATAGAATAAGAAGAGAAGCAATTGGGACCTTATGTTGTAATATTATTCCTCCTCTCTTCGGATAATATTGTTTTATCGAGTCAAAGTTATTCCGCTAATTTCTTCCCCTAAATTTTATCCATAAATTTATATTTGTGCTATTCACTTTGCCCTTTTATTTGTCTCGACGATACCGCTATTTTACCGGTATATAATTTTTAAAAAAATTTGTTGTCTCAAACAGGCGCCATGTCATATATAATATTTTTATGCAAGTACTTGTGTACGTACGTATAGGTTAGGTGGTATCAAGACAAATAAGGAGTGTATGAAGCATACCAGGTTGGTTTGTGTACAAACTTTTTTAACGAACGTGACAAAAGATAGCGTGATCAGGTGGTACTTGGTTGTTGAAGCACTAATGCAAACAACTGTATTTCTTTGTCTTTGATTTAAACAGTATTGCTTGACAAAATAGCGAGATTATATATTTAGGTTCAACTTAAAAACGTTATAGTGCTGTTTGCAGTGCGAGACAAGGAACTATCCTGTGGTGGAACCGTTACGGCAACACAGATAAGCGATATTTAATTGTAGGATTCTTACTTAAAACCTCATTTAGTGTCGTATTAAATTCACGGAGTAGTAAATGGCACTCTCAATATTGATTTTCCCTGTACTAATTTGGCACTGCGCACATGATTCCCTTTATTTTTAGTTGTCTACTGATTTATGTATAATGAACAAAATCACACTTCTTATCTGCGTATATATTTAATGTCTTTCCGCCATATGTTGAGATTAAAAATAAGCAAGGCAGCATACATTTTTAACAGCAATAACTTTCGCCTTTTTTGAAATTAACACAAAGATTCTTGCTTGCTGTGCAAGTTATATAAACAAAAACAGTTGTTTTTCATGTCTTAGCAAGTCAACCTAGTTAATAACATTACAGGAGTCTCTTATATAGCAAAGAGTTGAAATAAGGCATTATTCAGGGATTAATTCTGAAATAGGGAAAAATACAATATATTTCATATTATTTTAACTTAGAATAAAATGAACAAAGGAAAAGAATTTCATAAAGAGATTGATTTAAACTGCAAATCCGGGATATCTTCTGTAATATTGACTGATAATTATGTCTTTGCCGGACTTATTGGTGAGGAATCCAATGTGAATGTATATAATTACAAAGAAACGAACGAAAACATTAAAGATTATGAATACTACACTCCTGACTATATTCTTGAGAATAATCATGGTGGAATTTCAAAGCTTGTAATTTCGCCTTGCAAAAACTTGCTTCTTGGTGTAACATGTTATGGATGGATATACATTTGGGATATAAGTGTCCTGTCTCATTTGGGAGACAAAGATAACAAAATGAATGATTATAGTAAAGTTGAATCAATTAAACCGAAGTTATCATTCGTAAATAATCATCCTGGTGATTCAATTTGTGTCGATTTTATTAATTCAAATATAATTGTTACTGCCGGCATCAATCCTGGGTATAGCATATCATTTATATCAGTTAAAACAGGTAAAAAGATTGCAAGCTATTTGTCCAGGAAGAACGAAATTAGTGGACTGGCATGGCCTTTTTACTTCAAAACAAATGAAAAAGACCCCAAAGATATTAAAAATGTAGGTGATCCAAATGCTTCTGTAAACGACAATGCCACAGATAGCAATAATAACTTGGAATTGGCCATTTATTTTTTCACTAATATTGCGATAGAAAGATCAAGCACTAGTGGTGGATGTTGGATAGCTCTTGGATCTACAAATGGTTTTATTACTGTTATATACTTGTCGTGCGTAATTATAAATAAAATGGAAAAATATATCGAGGAGAGGGATTCAGCAAACAAAGATAGCAATAAAAATAACGATTCAGAAGATGAATTGCATCTTAAAAGTTCTGATATCCTTTGGAAATGTCAACAAATAAGTGAACTGTCGACTGATATACATTCTTTATCATGGAGACCGAGAAATAACTCTTTTAGCAATAATAACACAACAGCTTCTAATTCAAATAGTATATGTCTTGTATGTGGCACATGTGACTCCTTACTACGTTACTGCTTTATTGAGACTGAGGATAGAGAAATTATTATCAAGAAAATAAATCTGGTTAAAATTACAGATGGTATGTCTAATTCTAGTGAAATTAACTCAATTTCTTTTCCTCAAAATCCATGTAGTAATTCTTCCCCAATGATAGCTGTTGCCTTCAACAAGTTATCCTCCTCGAAAAGGCATCCTATTTTTGTGTCTTCTGACAGTAACAACAAAAAAATACAATCTTTTTCTTCATTCAATGTTTATGTCCAAGATACAATCCATGTAACAAATGACTCGAATAATAACAATGGTGTCACAACACAAACCTACTTTTACTGCATTGGAATTCATCAAGACATTGTTACTTGTGTGTATATAAGTCCGTGTTGCAACTATATTGCATCCTCGTCCCTAGACGGGCATTTGCATATTTATACAAGATAATTTAAATACTTTTGACATACAAATTTAATCGCTGAAGTTGTATTATTGTTTCTTTACTGATAGTAATAAACCCACTTATTTATCGCTATAGTCATTTAAATAGCATATATATATTTCAGTTCATTTACATTACACCTTTTCTAATATTTTTTATTGATGTGCCTATTATTTCGCCTCCAAGTATAATCTCGTCCATTAATTTTATCAGTTTTTTGTTTTTATATATTACATCCACATCTGTAGGTTCACGGGAGTTGCTTCCAAATGACTCATTTATTAACTGTAAAGTTGCCAATATCATCAATATATTCTCGCTAAAATCCACTCCCGCAATGAAAAACATCCTTGGATATTTCTTAAATATTACCCTGTTTTCGTCCAGTGTAAAATATGACAAATCATCCTTCTCTAAATAAGAAAGTCTTTCTTTGATGGCCTCTTGAACTTTTTTGCGTTTATCCACGGTATATGAGTTGTACCATCTTGAAAATATTGTTTTCCCATTCAAATTCTGAATTATAAAAAAATGAATCATTTTAGTTTCTGCCAAATAATACACATATGTCGTGTTTAAAGAGAAAATATATATGTTTATCTCTGCGTATGCGTTTACTACTCTTGTTTTCCTTTTTTCCAGAGTTGGTACCAGATAAACTCGCTTTGATGTCTAAACAAATTTTTTTCGCCTTATACAATCAATTAACTTAAGGAACAAAACGCAACATAAATAGACTTTATGTCTACCTCAGTACTATTACGACGATTCAATTACGCTTCGACATTATTTATTCTATTTGTTTCTTGGGAAATTATAAATAATATACCGTCACTAAATGTGCATATTAAATGCTTATTATTGCTTCCCCACACATGCCGCCACACGTAGCATAAATGTGTTTGCATATGTATATATATACTCTTTAAGTATATAATTAATATAGACATAAATTAAATTTTACAATCATTATCAATTTTTTCGTATTTTGTTAATTAAAGCAACAGTATAGTCGTCGAAAAACAGTATTATGTCGAAGTTAGTCGATTAATTAACAACTCATTCCATTATTTGTTGTCAGTGAAATAAGTGAATAAAAAAAAATACAAATTAAAAGGGTATATAGGTAAAAATATCAAGACTTTTTATTTTAACTTGAGGATAAATAAACTAAGTTGGAGTAGCAAAAAATTGTGATGTGTAAGAGTGCTAATTTATTTGATGATAGTCAGGGTATAGATGACACCGAGGACTCTATAGTCGATTCAAAGGAATCACTTCTAGAAGAAAATATAGTACTAAACAGTACTAAGGGGAGAGAATTAATGAATATAAAAGATGAGGAAAGAAAAAGCAAGAAAAAAAAGATTGAGCATCAAGAAAAACTGAAATTTAATGACACTAATTCTAAGGTTAAAAATGACAGCAGCGTAAGTGAAGCAATTAAGGCGGAAACTGGTATTAATAACAAGGATAGTGAAAACACAAATAGTAAATTGAATACGAAAAACCAAAGTGCGAATATATTTTCACCATTTTCAATAGAGGTTGAAAATAGCAATAATAATATACAAAGCCCACTATTTAATCCAAGTAACGTTAAAAAGGAGATGATATTAAGCAAGAAAAAAAATGAATCAATAGTATTTTCAATATTAACGGATACCTTAACAAGTATAGAGAGACTAAAGGGAAGTGGATCGGGAAGTAAGAAAGGATGTATAGTTATTTTAGCAAATTTATTTAGATTAATAATACACCATAGTCCAAAAGATTTGGTTGGTGCAGTGTATATATGCATGAACAAGGTTGCACCTGATTATGAAGGAAAAGAATCAGGTGTCGGGGAGTCTTTATTGATAAAGTGTATATCAGAGGCATCTGACAAATCAGAAAAAAGAATAAAAGAAGATCAAATAAGTGGTAAATACGAGGACTTGGGTGAGATAGCGTCTTTATCTAAAAAACAAATAAAATTATTATTTGAGCCACCTAGATTAACAATTAGTGAAGTGTATCGTGAATTATATTCATTGACAGACATATCGGGTAAAAATTCACAGCAATTAAAAAAGGATAAGATAAAAAAACTACTTGTATCTGGAAGACAAGAGGAAGTTAAATTTATAGTTCGTTTTCTACAGGGAAGACTTAGAGTTGGGATTAATCAAACATCGGTATATCAAGCGTTAGCAAATGCATTTGTGTTAACCAGGAATAATGATAGAATAAGTTATTCGGATTATAGATTGTTGGAAAAAGAAAAAAGGATTTACAATGATTTATATGAATTAGATAAAATTATCTTAAATACCGAAAAACTGATAAAGGACTGTTTATGTCAGTTACCTAATATTGAAAAAATAATTAATTCTGCATTAAATTGTATTGAAATTGGAGACATAGAAAAGGAATGTAGATTAACAACAGGTATACCCTGTGAACCAATGCTTGCTAAACCAACAAAAGGTTTAAAAGAAGTACTTGATCGCTTTGAAAACATACTATTTACAGCTGAGTATAAATACGATGGTGAAAGAGCACAAATACATGTAAATAATGATTGTAATGATAATAGAATAATTAAAATATTTACAAGAAATCTAGAATCAGCTACGGAACGCTATCCTGATCTAATTGAATACTTAAATAAGTCATTAAATCCAGAAGTCAAGGACTGTATATTGGACTCTGAGGTAGTAGCATTTTCTCACGAAGATAATAAAATACTTCCATTTCAAGTATTAAACACAAGGAAAAGAAAGAATGTGACGATAAGTGATATACAAACAAACATATGTCTACTTATTTTTGACTGTATGAAATACAACAATGAATCATTATTAAAGAAATCACTATATGAAAGAAGACAATATATGAGGAGATGCATATTAGCAAATGGGGATTGCAGATACATAAAATTTGCTACGAGTTGTGAAACAGATAAAATAGAAATGTTGGATTCATTTTTAGCGGAATCTATTGAAAACAGTTGTGAAGGCTTGATGATCAAAACATTGCATGAAAATGCAAGTTATGAACCCTCAAAAAGATCATTAAACTGGTTAAAAATTAAAAAGGATTATGTAGATGGATTAATGGATAGTATAGATGTGGTACCTATTGCAGCTTGTTATGGTAAGGGTAGAAGAAGTGGTTTGTTTGGTACGTTTCTATTAGCTGTATACAATACTGAAGATGAAGTGTACGAAACAATATGTAAAGCTGGAACGGGATTTAGCGACGAATTACTTCAATTACTATTTAATAATTTAAAAGACCATATTTTAACTGAAGGTGTTCCGAAAAGTTACTATAGATATGACTCCACCTCAACTTCACTTAAACAGGATGTTTGGTTCGAGCCTAAACTTGTTTGGGAAATTAAAGGAGCAGATTTATCTCTTTCTCCCGTTCATACAGCAGCTCGTGGAATAATAGATGAGAATAGAGGCATTAGTCTTAGATTTCCGAGGTTTATTCGAATTAGAGATGATAAGTCCCCAGAACAATCTACTTGTTCGATGCAGATTACTGATTTATATCGTAGTCAATTTCGTCATGCTTCTAAAGTTGACTCAAATGATAATGGATGTGATTCTACATTAAATCAGGACGTATAAAATGATTCTAGTGATTTAGTTTAAAATAATTTATTAGTGGACGATACAAATGATGACAAAAAAAAGAAAGTAATTAGAATTACTTGAATTTATAGAAAATATTTTCATTTTATTTATTTTTTTTAAATAAAAAGACGGGGTTTTCTCATAAATTGGATTTTTTACCCAATTTCTTACGGAATATCATAGTCAATAAATCACACATTTTTCCTATATTAAATAGTGTAAATATGAATAAAATGCATAATTCAAGTATTTAATCGTTAAAATTAATGTAACTCTAGTCTACATGTAGCAGTTACTTCAATTTAACTACCTATTTCAATATTGTATTTTTGAAATTTGTTGAAACAGATAAAAAAATCTTAATAATAAACACATTTCTATTAAAATTACAAAACTATAATTATGAGATATTTGTTTAATAAAAGTGATTGCAATTGCAATATTCCTTACGAAAATAAGTATCATAGTAAATATATATACAATATATAATTATGCCGTATTAAGAGTTTGAATGATAGAATTTTTTGACACTTCTTGCTGAATATAAGATAGTATTATTTTAATGTTACATAAGTCAGACTCAATAGGCAATTTCAGTTTTTTGTTTTCTTTTTCATCAATAACAAATCCTGCGAGTTTAAGTATTTCAATACCTTGTTTAAATTGACAAACAGTTTGATTGAACACAAAATTGTCTAAGTGTACTATTCTGTAGAATGGATTGTTCGGAAAAGAGATTACATTTTCAAGTAATATATATGTATTTCTAAGACACTGAAATACTTTGTAATTGTTATTTACTTGTTTATTATTGTTTATTTCTTGATCAACAATATTTTTATCGTTATCAACAATATTTGCTTTATTTATAATCTCACTCAATAATATTTGTATTTTATTCTCAAATTCAATATCTTTGGTTTTTCTAATAGAAGAAAAATCTATATTCGGACGGAAAGGTGCGTTTGTGTTTCTATCTTCAGATGAATTGTATTTGCTATAAATATCGTTGAGTAAATTAATCATATAACTATCGAATATAAGACCTATCTTTCTTCTAGTTAGGAAATTAATAACATCACTAGGTCTGAATCCAATTTCAACCAAAAAAAGAGCAACGATATTCATTGAATGATAATCTCCTGACGAATCCACTAACAAAACAGACTTTCTGAAGTGGTGGCATTGTCTTATAATATTAACTGCCGACCAATAGTTCGGATTATTAGTTCCATAACACGGAATGCTATAATACTTAATTTTGGCATTATTTGGAAAGTGGTATATTTCTGGATTATTTGTAAGATTAACTATCCTTGATATTGAAAATTTATCTTTATATGTATCCCAATTGTTTTGTGATAGAATTCCAATATCACCTGTTAATACACAAAATGAGGTCAACAGTGGAAATAATGGAACAGTTTCACAAGGAAATCTAACTGGCAGGAAATTGTCCGATAATTCCGAACACAATGGATTTTCATCTATACAATACTCATACCTAGGGCTCAATGATGCAAATCCCCCAGCTAATATGTATATTACTTCCGGCTTGCAGTTACAACAGTTCATTATTTCTAAAAATGACATAGATTCATGTGAAACTCTGTCTCCCCTGATGGATGCGTTACCTTCCCATAAATGGTCAAATAAGACTACTATTTTGTCATTTATTTGTTCCAGCAGCCAATTGTTGACTGTTTTTGAGTACCTTACTATTGCTTCCGAATGGGTGCTCCCGTTTCCATTATTTTTTAAAACATTACTTGTACATTCATATAAAGAAGTACTCTTTCTTGTAAAACTTTTGAACGGTTGAAGAGCACCTATAACTGTTTTCTTCATCAACGCTCCTTTAGAGGCAAGTCTCGCCATTGCTTCTTCCTCTTCAGAATTTGCTTCTAACACCTTAACATCGTAGTAAAAGCTCTGAGAATCTACAAATGTTATCCCATAATTACCAAAAGGATTTGAATTCTTTGATTGTGACCAGAGATTGTAAAACATACTTGGAGTTATATATCTAGCTTTATAGTGTGTGCCTTCTACATTTATTTCTTTCCATTGAAATGTCAAATCCTCAAGGTTTTTCCAGGGTTTCATTATTCTCTCCCTTACTGATCTGTCAGTGAAAACTGGAGGATTGTGCGGTCTGTTCTCATCTTTTCCAGAATTTCCTCTAGAGCAAATGTGACCCATTGTTTACTTAAACTAATTTAATGTTGTTTCGTTCACTTAACAAATTTCCGTGTTTAACTTTTATATTAGTGAAAATTGTTATATATCGAACTCACTCAAACGCTATTATTTTTGCCATATATATATATGAATACATGTATATATATGTTATGTTTGTATAGTAAATAAGTGAAAGCATATGTATATGATTAAGTCTTTTTTTCAGATCGTACACCTAATTCTAATTAAATATACACAGGTTATGTTTTCAAAATTGCACTCGGTTTTCCCAACCTCACAATCCATTTAAATATACCTTACTATTTTAATCGGAAACTCATTTAATCAAGAAAATTATCCTCTTTTGCTTACTTCTTGTTGTGTTTCCTTGCGAAGAAAAAGGAAAAAAACGTAAGAACCACTTGACTTATGACTAATGAAGATATTTTGTTTGGCGGGAATGCATGCAAAATGAGGATATTTTTAGAAATAATCCCGGTATTACGGGTGGGAAAGCTTTTTTTTTGACACGTAATTTTGTTGTTTTTTCAGATACTATAATGACTAATAAAACGCATAGTACAAGAAATATGTACGAAAAGGACATTATTTTATACCATTGTTTTGTGAATCTAGAAAAGGGAAATAAGCGATGATGATTACTTCGTTTGCACTATTATAAAAGGGCAGTTAGAAAAACGAACAGCCAATTGGCAGTTGTTTCTTTTCCTCGGTTTTGGTTGTCATGTTTGATTTTCTGTAATTTTTACCGTATTTACATATCTCTTGTCTAAAAGGAACCGTCATTTTCACTGTGGCTTCGCTTTCTGCTTAAATATTAATTCTTAATATAAAATAATAAAAATTGGCGGAATAGCCGGAAATGTTAAAGGACTGGAGGGGCCGCAATTAATTAATGACAAATTGAAGTGGTAATAATAGAAGATTGACAATACTGTGTAGTGTTTTATTTTACAGTTACTTTTGTTTAAAATCTATATCACCATTTGTACAATAGAAGTCGATTTATATACGGACTTCTTAGACTTGCACTTTATCTGTACACTTTTATAAGGGTCACCGACCCCCTTCAGATTCATTTTGAATGTAATAAATTTGACAATTAAATCTATTTTGGGAAATAATTAAGTATTAATAATAAACATAGGATATAACATACGGATACACAAATCGGTAACGAAACAGTAGACAAAGACAATTGTGGCAGCATCATTTGGGAAATAATATAGTGAACATTTCATTTGTTGTGCAAGTAAGTGTTCAAGTTTGTGTATATATAATACAAACCTATTATATATCGTTAGACAAATGAATACATTTAAAGTAGTTTCTGAAAGACCTGATTTTCCAAAGTTGGAGGAGGAGATTCAAGAATACTGGAAGAGTATAGAAATTCTTGATTTGATACTCAGAGAAACAAAAGGAAAACCAAACTATTCTTTTTATGACGGTCCTCCATTTGCAACAGGTTTACCTCACTATGGACATATTCTAGCAGGCACAATAAAGGATATTGTGACAAGGTATGCAACTCAGAAAGGATTTTACTGCGAAAGGAGGTTCGGATGGGACTGTCATGGACTCCCTGTTGAACATGAAATAGATAAGAAACTGAACATAACCTCTAAAGAAGATGTGTTGAAAATGGGAATAGACAGGTACAATGAGTCTTGTAGATCAATAGTTTTGAAATATACACGCGAATGGAAGTTCACAATAGAAAGAGTAGGAAGATTAATAGATTTTGACAACGGATACCGAACAATGGACAAAGAATTTATGCAAACAGTTTGGTGGGTGTTTAAGCAGCTTTTTGAAAAGAATTTGGTATATAGGGCCTATAGAGTGATGCCGTATTCAACTGCTTGTTCTACTCCATTGTCTAATTTCGAATGCAACCTCAACTATAAAGATGTGAGTGATCCATCAGTAATATTAACATTCCCGAATGTGGAGAATCCAAAAATACAGTACTTGGCTTGGACAACAACCCCATGGACATTGCCTTCAAATGTAGGAATAGCAGTAAATCCAGAACTAAAATACGTTTACTTTAAACCAAAAAACTCAGAAAACACCTATGTTGTATGTGAATCTCGTTTAGAATGGGTTTTATCTGAGCTTAAAATAAGTGAATATCAAATCGTATCTGAGTGTCTTGGAGCAGAGTTACACGATAAAAAATACATTCCATTATTCGATTACTTTAAAAATCATGAATCTAGTCATAAGTTTTGGAGAATATTTGCAGATAGTTATGTTGTTGATAATACAGGTACCGGTTTAGTACAAATGGCACCTGCATTTGGTGAGGATGACTTTAGAGTCTGTGTTGAAAATGATATAATAGATAGCCATGGAATACAGTTGCCTTCTCCTATGGATGCCAATGGGAGATTTACTGAACCAGTGAACGATTTCATTGGAGTTTGGTTTAAAGATGCAGACAAACCCATAAAGCAGCTTTTAAAGAAAAACGGAAGACTTTTGTCTGACAACACATGCGTACACTCATATCCCTTTTGTTGGAGATCAGATACCCCATTGCAGTATAGAGCAGTCCCATCTTGGTTTATTAATGTTGAATCTTTAAAAGAAAAGCTATTATACAACAACACACTAATTAATTGGGTTCCTAATTATGTTAAGGAGAAGCGATTCCACAATTGGTTGCAAGATGCAAGAGATTGGTGTGTAAGCAGAAACAGATTTTGGGGCACTCCTATACCTATTTGGGTATCGGAGGACTATGTTGTGATAAAGTGTATTGGGAGCATTAATGAGCTCAAAAGTCTTGCGATAAATCTGCCGGAAAACGAGGACATTTACGATTTGCATCGTCACTTTATAGATAAAATTAAAATTAGAGATCCGAGAGGCGATTCTTATCCACCTCTAAAGCGAATAGAAGAGGTTTTTGATTGCTGGTTTGAATCAGGATCAATGCCATATGCCTCTGTAGGATACCCCTTTAAAAATGAAAAGGAATTCGAGCATCTATTCCCAGCCGACTTTGTAGGAGAGGGGTTGGACCAAACTAGAGGTTGGTTTTACACATTAATGGTTCTTTCTACAGCCTTATTCGACAAGCCTGCATTTAAAAATATAATAGTCAATGGTCTTGTTTTAGCCTCAGACGGAAAAAAGATGTCAAAAAGACTGAAAAACTATCCAGATCCTATTGAAATTGTCAATAAATACGGAGCAGACGCCTTGAGAATATTTTTGATAAATTCTCCAGTAGTCAGAGCTGAGACTCTTAGGTTCAAAGAGGAAGGTGTTAAGGATATTGTCAAAGATGTATTGTTGCCTTGGTATCACTGCTACAGATTTTTCGTGCAAGAAGCAACTAGGTTTGAAAACACTAACAATATTAAATTCACTTCAAACAAGGATGTAATAAGTAATTGTAAAAACGTAATGGATATTTGGATCTATTCTGAATCCCAGTCTTTGTTAAAATATTTTAAAACAGAAATGGATCAATATAAACTTTATTCGGTCACTCCGCGTTTGATATCATTTTTAGACATTCTTTGCAACTGGTATGTTCGCCTAAATAGAGATAGAATGCGAGGGGCATTTGGATTTGAGGAAACTAAGTCTTCCCTTGAGATGTTATTCGAAATCCTAATGCTCACTATCAAATTACTTGCTCCAATTGCTCCATTCACGTGTGAGATACTATATTCAAATCTTAAAAACGCAATTAGTGATCCTGAAGATAAAAAAGATACAATTCACCTGCTTTCTTTGCCTGATGTGAATGAAAGATTTGTAAGTAAGGAAATAGAGGACAGAATTTCACAACTTAGAGAGATAATTGTTATGGGACGAGCAATGAGGGAGAAGAGAAAGGTAAACCTCAAAACTCCCATTAAGAGCATAACTATAATCCACAAGAATAAATCGGTTTTAGAATATTTCATCGAGACTGGATTAATCAACTATATTAAAGATGAACTAAATACAATTGAGGTTATCGCAGACAGAAACTCTGAATATGACAAGGTAACTAAAATGGTGGCTACTCCTAATTTCAAAGTACTTGGATCTAAACTTGGTAAACACATGAAAGAAGTAACCAACTATGTTAAGAACATGTCAAATAATGATATTCAGAAATTTGTTTCAGAAGGATCAATTTCTATACATGGATTTGAACTTAATTCTGAAGAAATAATTTTGCAAACCATAATTGATGATTCTCTAACTAACTTAAACTCAGATTTGGTATACGAAGGAAACTCACAATTCGTTATTGGAGTTGATTTCACATTTGATATCGAACTTGAAAGAATGGCTTATGCTAGAGAACTAGCCAACAAGATTCAAAAAGTCAGAAAGGAAAAGAATATGGATCCAGACGCCAATATTAAAATATACTTGGAATTAATTTCAAATAAGGAAAAAAGTTTGTTTTCTTCTGTAATTGAGTCTTATAATGACTATCTTTTTAAAATAATCAAAAAACCCGTTCTGGAGTATGATTTTTCAAAAATTAATCAGGAAAAAGTTGCTTTCAATTACGATATTGAGGTTACTGTCGATAAAGTCAAAGTAACTGTGGTTTGTAATAACTGAAATCGCTAAATAAATTATTTAAATAAATCTAAAATATGTATCTAATACCGATTTTGTTTAAGCATTTTTCAGTTATCTTAATCCCCTTTTCTTTGCAGTCAATGAAGAGCCAACCACTTAATTGCAAGTTTAAAGCAAATTCCTTTAGTTTCTCGACTGTTTTTAGCTACACATTAAGTTCATGCACATATTAACCTTTATTTTTTCTACAATGTTTGGGATCAGAACGACTTAGTTTTTGCAAAGTGAGCCTTATACTGGGTTTTTCGCTAAAACCACAGCCTTGTTTGCTTTAACAACCCACTCCCCTGCTCCTCACCTATCTTTTATTTTCACAAAAGTAGTAACATTTATTGTTCTTTAGCAGGGATAGAGCATCATTGTCATCCAAGGACAATTAAAGACACTCTTTGGCGCCTACATGTTGTCTTTAAAAAGGCGGTATTGTCAATTGGTATGCATAGTAAACAAGGGTAAAAAAGTAGAGAAAATTGAAAAATTTGAAAAAGAGGAAGGGAAGGAAGACTGGACAAATAAAGTGAACTTAGGATAATAAATGGAAAGAGGCTGATCTTGCTGAATATACAATATTTAGGGCTGTAGGCAACACTATAGCAATTGAAAAGGTGTAGATAAATCGTACAGTTGAGTATTGACAGTCAGTGTAGGTGAATATTAGTACTCCGTCTCACTTATTCGCTGAATCTTAGTTGGGAATAATACAGGTGCTGTCCTTTTATATTTCGCTATTTTTTCCTTTCTCAAAAAGATTAAAGCATATTTCCAAATACAAGTGTAAGCAGTGACCCTCAGTGGAATAAATACTGAAATTATAACTGATTTTGCAACAAACGCCACTCCTTTTCACTCTTTTACTTGGATATCAGTGCGACTAAATATAGAGATAGAAAAAGGAGTGCGTATTTACTGAAAGATGGGAAAAAAGAAAGATAAACATACTTCTGTGGAACATAAAAACGAGTTAGTCATATTGCCAGAGAATAAATCCCAGCCAATAGATACATCAAACTGGCCACTACTACTGAAGAATTATTCAAAATTAAATGTAAGAACTGGTCATTATACCCCGCTTCCATTTGGAAATTCGCCTTTAAACAGAAATTTAAGTGATTATTTAAGTTATGGCATAATAAATTTGGATAAACCGGCAAATCCATCTTCACATGAAGTTGTTGCGTGGATAAAAAAAATATTGAGATGCGAAAAAACTGGTCATAGTGGTACACTAGATCCAAAAGTAACTGGTTGTTTATTAGTGTGTCTGAACAGAGCAACAAGACTCGTTAAATCACAACAAAGTGCAGGAAAGGAATATGTATGTATTGTTAGGTTTCATTCAGCAGTACCTGGGAAATCTGCAATAGTAAGATGTCTGGAAACGCTTACTGGGGCTCTCTTTCAAAGACCACCTGTGATTTCTGCAGTTAAACGCCAACTTAGAGTGCGTTCCGTTTACGAATCTAAATTATTGGACTACGACGAAAACAGAAATCTAGCAGTATTTTGGGCGAAATGTGAAGCAGGAACATACATACGTACTATGTGTGTTCATATGGGACTTTTATTGGGAGTTGGAGCTCATATGCAAGAACTAAGACGTGTTAGAAGTGGATGTTTATCTGAGAATGACAATCTTGTTACTATGCATGACATATTAGATGCTCAATATTTACTGGATAACTTTAGAGACGAAACATATATAAGACGTATTATATCTCCACTAGAACTACTATTAACTGAAATGCCAAGAATAGTTGTCAAAGACTCTTGTGTAAACGCAATATGCTATGGAGCTAAACTCATGATTCCCGGAGTTCTTAGATTCGATAATAGTATTAATGTAGGTACAGAAATTGTTATGATGACCACTAAAGGTGAAGCAATTGCCATTGGTATTGCGCAAATGACTACTGCTGTTATTGCTTCTGTTGACCATGGTGTTGTTGCGACAATCAAAAGGGTTATTATGGAGAGGGATACTTATGAAATGAGATGGGGACACGGTCCAAGAGCAACTGAAAAGAAAAAACTTATTGTTGGTGGCAAGTTAGATAAACATGGTAGGCCAAATGATCAAACTCCTGAATCCTGGCTTAAGTATGAGGGATACATACCAACTTTAACCGGTGAGTCAGAAAACATTGCAAATTCATCGCCATCGCCGGCCTCCGAAGAAACTAAGGAAGAGGATAAAAAGAGAAATTTTGATATTTTTAACCAAAGTAAAGAAAGTAACCAAGGTTCAAGCGAGAGCGAGAGGGAAAAGAAATCCTCCAAAGAAAAGTCGAAAAAGAAAAGGAAGCACAACGAAGATCAATAGTCTTTTTCCGCTACTTATCAGAAATTATCACTGATAAATCGTTATTTTCTGTTTATCTATTTTTAAAGTTTGTGGTTTAATACCGAGGTGAATTGAAAAACAAACATTTTTCCCTAGGCTGTTTTACTAACAATTAGATAATTAACGACGAATTAGGTATTCATCAAAGAGCGATGGAAAACAATTATATATAGTCAAGAACGTTTCCTCTTAAATTTCCATTTTTAGTATCAATATCCTATTTTTTACTTATTCTACTTACTTTAATTCTCCCGTTCTTGTAATCAATCGGTACACTGGTAATAATACCAAACACAAACCCGCGCGCGGTAACACATGCAATTAAGTGGGTTTTACAAATACTTACAAATGAGGGGACTGAAAACCAAAAAAATAGTATAATGAAGGGTTGAATGATGACAGACTAGAGGTAAATTAAAAAACAGGAAATTGTAATGAGGAGTCTGTTGTGTGAAAGGAGATATAAGTACATAAGAAATTGAAATATTAACTGAACGATAAATTGCGCTTCCCTCGATTTTGCTTCAAAAGTAGGGGATATCAAGTAGTGTTACAAGGGAGCAGACATAGCCAAAGTTGTTTTAATGTTTATCTGAGGTAAACATAATAATAGAAGCGATAAACAAAGCACTAAATAGTGTGTAAGGTCATTTTTTAATTTTATGTAGTCGAAGCAATTTGTGATATTAATCTTAAAGTAAAGAAGGTAAAAAAAAAACCAAAATGAGACTACAATCAAAACAAAAGTATCAATTTCCAGACTTGGATATGGGGGAGTTAATGAATGAATTAGATATGCTTGGATTTGAAATATCGAATAACTTCTGGGACAGCATAAATCACGAGATAGCTGTGGATTTGTATATGAATTGTTTATCAATAGCATTAGAAATAGATGTGGAAGATATAAGACCAGAGGAAATAGTTGGTCAACTTCCTCCATCAGCGGCTGGTATAATATCAGAGAATGAAAAAACTCAAATAAAGCCTATAGGAAATTTGAGATTTCTCCGTTATTGCAAGATACTTTGGTATATGATAGGAATTGAAGATTTTAGCATGAATGATCTTCACAGACCAACAGCTGATAGAGTATATTCATTTTTATGTGGATTTGTAAATTTAATGCGTTTTAAAGAGGATCGTTGGATGACATATAAAAATGAATTTTACGAGATAGAGGAAATATTGGATCAGGTAGATAAGTCGAATGATCAAATAAAACAAAGAAAAGAAGATTTAAATAATATAAGAGTTAGATATAATGAGTTAAGTGGGGAAATAATTAATAGAAGAAGAGATAATCAGGAGTATCAAGAGAAAATGAGAAAATTGCATGGAGAGTTTCTTCAATCTCAACAGGAACTAAAGAGATTAACTCAACTTGACCAAGATACTCAAGAGCAGCTGAAGGATGTTGAATTTAGGATTAATACAGGTAACCAGGACATTCAGGATCTTAAGGATCAAGTAGTACAGTCACCTGAAAGACTAAGAAATACAATAGAAGAATTAAATAGGTCATTGGACAACGAAAGAAAACACATCGAGCAGATAAGCAAAAGGAACAACGAGCTTAAAGATAGACAAAATACATTACAGAGAACAGAAAAAAGATTGGAGAAGGCAAAATCGTTTTTAGAACAAATAGTTAACGGAATAAAGGAGGCTAACAACATTAAGCAATCAATAAAAGAGATAGATCACCATATTGAGAAAGATAAGTGGACAATAGAACAGACGACCGAGGAGGAGAGATTATTGTTACAGACAGTAGAGCAAATATCACTTAGAATACAGAATAATCAACAACACTATGAGAGTCTTATTGAGGAGGCGCAAGCGTTACTCAACCAGGAAAAACAAAGGTTTGAACAAGGTCAGGCATTTTTAGATTTCCAGGGTAGCGAAGCTTTTTCTCTTGAAAGACAGGCTGAGTTACTGGAAAGGGACATTAATAATTCAAGAATTGCCCATGACAAGACCATAACTTTGTTGAATAATCAGCATTACACATTATTAAATATATTTAACAACTATAAAAATCAAATCATTCAAAAACTGGGTGAATTAAACTCAAACTACAATATAAAAGAACTTAATGGCGAACTTCCATTTAAATCAGATACTTCAAAAATATCAACTCATACTGAGTGTGATGAAAACAATTCATCAGGAGTTAATTGATTCAACTGTAATTGGCACTAGTTATTTCTCGTTATAAATAGTTAAGTATGTACTGTACATTATATGTAGTGGTTCCTGCATGTTGACTGCAGTAATTAATAAATGTCTGATTCATGACCCTTTTCCTCCTTTTTAATTCCGTCCATGCACTATAATTAATTGTAATTATCCTTTGCCCTAGTTGGTCACAATTTAGACCGTCTTTCTCTTCTAGAACGCTCGTGTAGATCATGTGCCGAATATAAGAAACAGTAAGTCAAACCCACCGTTTTAACAAGATAAAAAAGGAAAAATAGTAAAGCTACAATCTGTTGATTTATGTGGAAATTAACACAAATTTAACAATCTTCAAATAATCTGTCAAAAAAAAATCTAGATAGAAAACATATCACTGAAAAGGTAGTGTTAGCTCACAAAATAAAGAAACAAAACAACGAAGCACTTAGCCAGAAATCCACTTCAAATTTAACACAGGTTCAGTGGAGTTCATGAGGGCCAGAAGGGTGATTGGAGGGTCTCTCAATAAATTTTATTTACCAAAAGCAAAACCCCGCCATTTCCAAACATTTGGCGGTAAGACATGGCGGCTAAAAGTATTTGTATATAGTTGAATAACAGTTGTACGTCAAAGCAGAAATAGTCGAGGGGGTAAACGACGTTTACTGTAAAAAAAGGAAGTCAAAAAGACGGTATAAATAACTCTTATGAAATTAAGGATAATCAGAGCGTTACAATTTATAGGGTTTTTAAAACTGTGTGAGAGTGATACCCCAAATAGGAAGGAGTTGGAATAATAAGAAAAGTACAAGGTATAAATTTGACTGAAAATTTTATTATTTTGAGCAAACCAACAAAAAAAAAGAAATTTGGGCTTACTTGCACAGATATTCTTTCTTTGATCCTATTCCTGGTTTTGGAGATTTGGTTATAAGTACAAGTGGAATTGATTTATTTTGGGTTGTTTCAGTTTAAGATTTCTTTTTTTTAATTGTTTTGATATTGAAATTTACGAGACTTATACTTTAATTGTCGTTTATCTACTAGTAAAGTAAAAAGGTATAAGGTGTAGTACAGGATACGAATATAGTAGTATTATACATAATTGTGTATAAATTGTACATACCTAAGTAAATATATGCACACAAACTGTGGGATTTGAAATTCTTCAAAATATATATGTATATAAATATATATATTTGGGGTGGTGTTATACAAAAGGCACTTGTTGTCTATTTTGGTGAACAGAACATTGCTTAATAAATTGCTAATTTGGAGTTTAATATATTCATTGACAATACAGTTATCAGAAATGTTTCGTTGTAGAGTTTGCACGGAACCACCGTTTAGTCACTTTTTTAACTTAAGAATTTTTAATGGTTACTTTAATGAAGATAAGTCAAAGAAGAATATATACCAAATAAGTGAGGGTGATTCAACATATGATACACAGTCATACGGAAGTTCATTAATAGCCACACCGTCTAATTTAAATAATTTCGAACCAAGAACCCCTGAAGAAATTAATTCAATATGTCTCAAATGGGAAAAGTGTGTACATGAAAGAGGAAGAGAATTTTGGAAAACATCTGAATGTCTGCTTGAGGTTTTATCTGCAATTGCACGTGGAATAAACAACAATGACGATCCTATTCTCGGAGATCCTCAAAGATGTATACTTTGGTATGGACAGGTATCCGCAATTGATGGTTGTCCAGTAATTAAAATGAAAAGGCCTGATGAGGTAGTTGAAACTCATACATATGTTAATAGAGCTCTTGTTTTTCTCTATGCTAGTGATGAATCATTTGAAGAACTACAGCTCAAGCCGAGAGTTGCTTTTAATATGGCATGCGGCAACCGTAGATGTGTTCACTTGCGTCATATTTCTTTGGATGACTAAAAAACTTTTTCAAAAGAGAGGATTACTGATTCTTGTGGAGATCGAGAGGTTAAGTTGATCTAATTATCTACTTATAGTTCCTCAAGAATCAATGGAATGAAGGGCTTAACCTTTAATACTAAGGAGGCTTTTTGGATTTATATATTTGTTTTTATAAGAGTATATTTCACTTATACTCTTTGTGTTTTGATAACTCGCTTAAAACTTAAAACATTTAAAGAAAGCAACAAAAGTAAAATTAAATAAAAATATACGAACCCAATTACATTAATAATTGGCAACTATTGTTTTTATTAATTTTTCTAGTTAAATATTTAAGTAGACATGATTATTTTGGGATGGATTGTAAGTTTGCATGATCTGAGCTTTTTGTAGCATTATGGATTTAAAATGGATGGTAATATAAAGGCCTCAAATAATGATTGTTGATAATTTTTTTTCTTTTTTTTTAAGGTGTTTATCTTATTGAACACTTTTTTTTACATTTCATATTTAAATTCATTCTTAATCTACTGCTTTATTTTATTTCATTTAAGAAGTCTTATTATATTTATTTAAGTGAAAATGCCCATTTTTGTAACACCTATTGCGAATAAATGATGTGAAAAATTTTGGAAAATGTGATTTTATTCCTTTATTTAAACAAATATGCATATTAACGTGTGTGCTCTTCACTCCTGACTAATCTTTAATCTATATAAATCTTTAGGTTGAGTTTTTGTTCTGAGTATGATTTACCCTCATTTGGGTTATACTGGTTGTTTGGTGAGCAGGCATTCTGTACATGAAAGTTGGTTTCTCGGGTCATTTTATCTACTCGTGTCTATAGAAGCTTCTCAGCCGCGAGTTTTGCTCTGATTTCAAATAAAAATGTTGGATTTAGACTATATATGACCTTCCCCTCAAAAGCATTTGCTTAGAGAATCGTAAAGGGAGGTTTTGAATTCGAAACTGAAAGTGAGGCGAAATTGGAATTTATTTTTATTTAATAATATTAGAGTAAACACTTTAGATTTTCTCTCACTTCAAGTGAATCTACCTATTTTTTGACTTTGATGTCTACAGTAGCTGATGCTGCTCGCACTATTCCAACGAGATTGAGTTTTATTTTTTAACTTCAGTCAGATAAATAGTAAACACATTTATTTAATTATCTGTAACGTTTATCTGAAATGATTTTTGTCCAAAGCCACGTGTTTTAAATTCAAATAGAGTCTTCTATAAATTCAGGAATTTGTCAATTATAGTCGTGATTTTTCCACTTTATAGAGGTTCTCTTCTCCGTCTGCTTCTTAAAAAACATTCAAACTAAGCCCATATATCTGTTCCTGACACCACACAAACAAAAAGCAGAAACAAAGCATTGAAGATTAATAAAAACACTCATTAAAAAATGCAATGGTAATTCAGATGGCTTAGTACAACCATGCTGTCTGCCACAGTCCTGTATAATTTAAGAAGCATACTACTATCGTGGAAAAGGAATTTTATAGCTACACAATATTATTGAATTTTTACTGTGATGTCTCTAAAAGTTATTTTAACTCAAAATACTTCAACTGTTAAGAGAAATGACAAAAATTGGCGCCACGCCTGTAAATGTCATATAGACAATAATACAAAGAGAAAGTCGAGTGAATGAAGGGTGTAAGATAATGACAAGATGGATTTTAATGATGTTTACGACGAATTTGGAAACTATATCGGGAAAGATGAGGATTCAGAAGATAATTTGAGTCAGTTTGGGGAGGAAAGTGGGTCGGATGTCAGTTACGATGGGAATGGTGAGTCATACGGTGAATTTAACGCATTAAAGCATGAGGGAAAGCACCATATTGGTGACCAATACGACGATAAAAGCGACATTTCTGGCGAAAGTTTATCAGTTCTGGAAAGTCGATCCGATTCTGATATGAGGATAGACGAAACAATGGGAGACAAAGAAAGTTCAGGCACTAAGTACTTGGAGTCAGATTCAAATAAAGCTATATATAAGGAAATAAAGGAAAAAGATTTCGGAAACGAAATCGTTTTGCACGAGCACAAGGAGTATTATCCTGATGCCTCTCATGTTTATGGAGAGGATGTAGAAATACTGGTTGAGGAGGAGGATCAGCAGCATATAGACACTCCGCTGATATTGCCTCCAAAAATAAATAATTTTGACTTGGTAGAAAAAAATTTGGACAGAATAAATACGACTTTTTCACCAGAATTTTTAAGGGATTTAATGAACAACTTTGAATTTATAAGAAATATGTGTGTAGTTGGTGATTTGCATTACGGGAAAACAACCTTCATAGACACATTGATTAAAAGCACTCACTCATATAAAGACTGCACTGAAGCCAGCTTAAAAAAGGCAGGCAGTATTCGCTCAAAAAGGAGGACTAAAAACTTTGAAAGATATACAGACAATAGGAGGGACGAGCAAGAAAGGGGAATAAGTATAAAATCTGCTCCAATATCATTAGTAATGCAGAATTCACAGGGAAAATCATATTTACTTAATATAATGGACACTCCAGGACATGTTAATTTTGTGGATGAGGTTTGTGCATCAATCAGAATTTCAGATGGAGTTATGGTATTTGTTGATTGTATAATAGGAGTGACTAAGCATATAGAAAGACTCGTGTATCACTGTTTGTCTGAAAAGAAGAAAATGGTTTTGATTGTTAGTCAAGTGGACAGATTTGTACTAGAAGCAAGGCTTCCTCCATATGATTGCTATTTCAAGATTAATTTAATAATAGAATCATTAAATGGCACCATAAAGGATTACTACAATATGTACTATTGCAACAATGATAATCTTGAACTTGAAAATACCTTATTTAGCCCTTTAAAGGGGAATGTTGGTTTTTCATCCGGAAAATACGGTTTCTTTTTCACTATTAACTCTTTTGCGAGAATGTACCTTAAAAAGGGAGGTATATCCAACAATAGCGTATTAAAAGAAGAATCAAAGAGATTCTCAGACAGACTGTGGGGCGATATTTACTTTAATCACGATAAAGGCACTTTTGAGACAAATAATTGCGATTCTTCCGATAGAATAGATAAAAGAAAAAGATCATTTGTTCAATTTGTTTTGGAACCAATTTATAAATTAATAATATATTCAGTGTCAGAAGAAAACAACGAATTGGGACATTTTTTAAAAACAGTTGGGATATATTTAACAAAGAAAGAACAACTCTTAAATACAAAGGAAAGATTGGAGGTAATATGTAGAAAGTTTTTTGGTGGTCCTGGTTCATTTGTTGATTTCGTAATAGAGAACATACCTAACCCAAAAGCCACAGCAAAGGAAGTTGCGGATAGGTATTATACAGGACCTTTAAATGACTACTACTCTGATTGTATAAGGGAAATACGTAAAGACAACTGTCCATGTATAATTTTTATTGTTAAACAATATCATTCTGAGGACTTTGAAGATTTTTTTTCATTTGGCAGAGTGTACTCAGGTAGACTTAAAAAAGGTGACAAGGTCATGGTTCTGGGTGAGTCTTATTCACCCGAGGAGGATCCTGACGACTTTACATATAGAATAGTTAATAATATATGGGTATACCAAAGTAGATATAAAATCGAAGTAAATCAGGCATCTGCAGGAAACTGGATTCTTATTTCTGGGTTAAATAACTTGGTTACTAACTCGGCAACTCTCGTATCATATAACTACAATTCAGAAACTGGAAAAAAAGACAGCAATATATATAATTTGAGCAAGATAAAGTACATAAACAACAGTGTTATCAAACTAGCAATAGAACCACATAATCCATCTGAGCTCCCTAAAATGCTTCAGGGCCTTAAAAGCATTAATAAAACTTACAACATATCTAAGACAAAGGTCGAGGAAAATGGAGAGCATGTTATTTTTGGCACAGGTGAGTTGCATTTGGATTGTATTATGCACGATTTGCGATGTTTATATGGGAATCTAGATGTTAAGGTATCAGATCCTATGGTTCAGTTTTGTGAAACAGTAATGGATTCATCTGTAATTAAGTGTTACGGAGAATCAAACAATAATTTGAATAAGATTTACATTGTTGCAGAACCTCTAGAAAAAGGAATTATAGATGACCTAGAGAGTGGTGTAATAAAAATAGATTCCAAATTTAACTTGAATAAAAATACTAATGAAAGAAGTTACTCAAGTATTTTGATGGAAAAATACGGTTGGGATAAGCTTTCAGTCAAGTCTCTATGGGCTTTTGGGCCAGACAATTTATCTCCAAGCAATGTATTGATTGACGATACTATATCTATAAAGACCGACAAGAAGTTACTTTATGATATTAAGGACGACATTATACAAGGTTTTAACTGGTCAGTTAGAGAGGGACCTTTATTGGAAGAAGGGGTTAGAAATGTTAAATTTAAGATTTTGGACGTTAATCTGGCTTTAGATAAAGTGAGTAGAGGAACTGGACAAATAGTACCTGCAACTAGAAGAGCATGTTATACATCTATGTTTTTAGCTTCGCCTAAAATAATGGAGCCTATTTATCTCGTTGAGATTATTTGTCCATCGGATATTGAAGAATATATAAATAATGTTATCTCAAAAAGGCGTGGTTATTCCGGTAAAGAAATACCGATACCAGGTTCACCACTGGTTACGATTTTAGCTTTTATTCCTGCTATTGAATTATTTGGATTTGAAACAGATTTGAGAATACATACTAGTGGTCAGGCATTCTGCACAAGTTGCTTTGATCATTGGGCAGTTGTTCCAGGTAATCCTCTAGACAGAAATATTGTTTTAAAGCCTTTGGAAAAATCTCCAATTCCCCACTTGGCTAGGGAATTCCTCCTTAAAACAAGAAGAAGAAAGGGGATAAGTGATGACGTTAACATACACAACTTTATAACATCTCCAGAAATAATCAAGGCTTTAAACTACGAAGTCGCATGAAAGGCAAGGCGTTATTAATGCTTAACATTTTAGGACTTCTAATTGTATTTAGTATTTATTAAATCGTTGCTTAAAGAACGAAAACAATAAATTTCGAGGGAAAATAGAACAGTGAATGAAACGAGACGGTTTATAATAAAATATCAAACTTTAGGAATTTTAACTTGTTTGAAATAATATCACCTATGTCTGTTTATATTTACATTACCTAGTTTTCAGGATGCCATTGCTTCCATTGTAGAGTCATATTGAGACAGAGTGATCCCGATTCAATAGTCATATAAGAGATTTGGTAAACCTTTAAAATTAGAATTAAAGAACTAATTTTGGAGTATACAATAAATACTAATATTTATGATATTCGTTAAATATACCCTTAATAAACTAAAAATTGTAACAATAGTATTTACGTACCATTTGTCTAGTCAATTTTAATCGCCTTACTCATATGATTTTATGATATCTGAATCACCTGGATCAGTAACTGTCATACAGCTAACCCTAAACAATTTACCACAAGATGTACCCAATTCGTTATTTCCGCCTTGGAAGTGATGTACACCTATTTTAGAGAGCATCGCGTAGTACTCTATTTCTGATCTTCTTAATGGTGGACAATTACTTGATATTATAACCAAACGAGCAGTGCCATTTCTAATTGACTTGACTGTTGACTTATAACCAAGACAAACTTTGCCACTCTTCATAACAAGTTGCAGACGACTTGTCATACCCTCAGTCTTGCCCTTCAACGAACTCTTTTTAACCATTTTCGTATCCTTTGTAATACTTTCCAAAAAGTAAATATGTTTCCGTCAGAAAATAAGTATTTGTTAAATCTCAAGGCTTTTTGAAATTATTTACTTTGTCTAAACGTTAACTCGGCGGTAAAATTGCTTTCTACTTATTTACCAAATTCTGTATTGATTTTTATATTTCGCTTCAAATATTAATTAAGTTTAAACAAAACGTTTTTCCAATATTTAATTGCGTCAGTTGTATTATTTAACTATTTATTTTTGAGACGCCAATTATAAATGTTCAATCTTTACTAGTTACCCGCCAAAACGTGTCTTTTAAAGGCGGGTTTTATTTGGAAAATATTAATTATAAAAATAAAGTGGCGATGAATTACATGTAAATTACACACAGCATTAGTGTTTTATTTTTCTGTTTATACTAGTCTTTTTAAATAAATAAATAGCTAGTTAATTAATAAATTTACTGTAAAAGTCGATACTTGTTTTACTTGGATTTATTATTAATATTTTTTTACTAATTAATTGAGTGGCCACTTCTTTTAAATAACTTTAGTATAGTAATAGGACAATTTCCATGGGATTTGGAACCAATAAGGTGTTTATTAGTTTGTTTTAACACAATTACATATGAATTAATTAGTCATACAAATAAGTAAAGTAATAATAAGTACTAGATTGAAGAGATGCTAGAAAGTTCAATTGTAGATAATAACGACAATGCAGGTAATGTATGTTTCAAGGAAAATAACAGTTGTGCATTAATTAGTTTAAGTAAAATTAACAACGTTCATAGAACTCCAGATTGTGATGAGGAAAATGAAATTAAAAAAGCGCTTGAGAGATGTAGAATAAAAGTGTCTTCTGCGGGAGTATACGAATCAGTTCCTGTAATAAGAGAAAATGTAGATGCAAAGTCAGGAGAGGCAAATATAAATAACATAGAAAAGAATACGGTATTTGAGGTGCTTCCCAGAAGTGAGTCAAATGCAGATGCGAAATATGATAGACATGTTGAAAGAGAAAAAAATGAGAAGTCAGTTTATGAATCATTACCTATAGAGAGTTCAAATGCGGATTACAAGTATAATGAGAATGTGGAATTAATACAAAATCAGATAGTTTATGAAGCTTTACCAAATTCAAAAAATATTATTTATAAAGAAGATAAAGTAGTTTCAAATATTAATGTTAGTGAAATTGTGAAGGAAAAAGAATTGATGATAAATACAAATAACTGCGATAATAATAATAATAATAATAACAGCAATCTTAATTTGAATGATGGTAATTTATTAATAAATAACCTTAAAATAAATGATGAGGATTCAGTCTTGCCACCATCAGAGACATCATTAACAATATTTGAAAATTTACCAAAAAAGAGAGAAGATGGTCTACACGAAAATCACTGTTTAGATGTAGATATTGATGAAATTACACCAAAAGTGGATAAGGAATATGATGAAAATCTAACAATATTTGAAACTGCAAAATTGTCTAAAACAAACAGTTACAATGTATTCGATAATTTAATAACAGCAGAAGATGAATTACATACTAGTAACGAAATTAGTGAAATAGAAAGTACTGTTAAAAATACTGATATGGTGTATTTAATTAATGAAGTTAAAAGTGATAATAGTATTAATAATAAATCAGCTGAAGAATCAAATGCAGAATATGGTTATAATAAAAAATTGGAACAGATAAGGCATGAAAAATCAGTATTTGAATCGGTACCCATGAAAGAGTCAAATGCAGATGTTAGTTACAACAAGAAATTAGAAACAAATAGACAAGAGAAATCATCATACGAATCGATACCAATAAAGAGATCTAATGCAGATGTTAGCTACGATACAAAATTAGTTCATACACAGGAAAGATCAGTATTTGAATCAGTACCTGTGAAAGAGTCAAATGCAGATGTTAGTTACAACAAGAAATTAGAAACGAAAGAACAAGAGAAATCAACTTACGAATCGATACCCGTAAAGAGATCTAATGCGGATGTAAGGTATGATTCAAAAGTTGGAATAAACACAGAAGAAAAATCAGTATTTGAATCAGTACCTGTGAAAGAGTCAAATGCAGATGTTAGTTACAACAAGAAATTAGAAACAAATAGACAAGAGAAATCATCATACGAATCGATACCAATAAAGAGATCTAATGCAGATGTTAGCTACGATACAAAATTAGTTCATACACAGGAAAGATCAGTATTTGAATCAGTACCTGTGAAAGAGTCAAATGCAGATGTTAGTTACAACAAGAAATTAGAAACGAACGAACAAGAGAAATCAACTTACGAATCGATACCCGTAAAGAGATCTAATGCGGATGTTAGCTACGATACAAAATTAGTTCATACACAGGAAAAATCAGTATTTGAATCAATTCCAAAAATGGAATCCAATGCCGATTTTAGTTATGATAAAAAAATTGAAAGCTTTCAAAATAAATCAATATATGAATCAGAACCAATAATTAACTCTAATGCTGATATAAGTTACAATACAATATTAACAATTAATGAAGAAAAGTCAATATTTGAATCAGAGCCTGCTAAAAGGCCAAATGCGGATGCAAGATATGATTCAAAAATAATAAACATACAGGATAGAACTATATATGAATCTGAACCAATTAAAACATCTATTGCAGATGTGGGATACGATTCAAATTTAACACTTCATAGAGAAGAGAAATCAATTTATGAGTCAATACCTAAGAATACATCATATGCCGATATAAGCTATAACTCGAAAATTACTCATATACAAGAGAAATCAGTATATGAATCAGAACCAAATAGAGAATCAAATGCAGATGCAAGCCATGATTCTAAAATATTATTTGTACAGGAAAAATCGGTATACGAATCTATTCCATTGGAAAGCAGTAAAATAGATGCAAGGCATAATGTAGATAGGGAAAGTAATGCAAATGAAAAATCAATATACGAATCCAACCCATCATCTGGAATAGGTATAGATTTCAGATCTACTGATGAAGTGAGAAATAAAGAGAAAAAGGCTGTTTTTGTTTCTCTTCCAAGATCAAATACAATTAGTGATGCTAGTTATTATTTAGATAACGAGCATAAGCAAGAGAAAATCATATATGAATCTGTACCAAGTGAAAATATAAAAATAGATGCAAGATCATCGGATCAAATGGATCAAGACGATATAAATATGAGATCAAAGTCTGAAAAAACTGTGTACGAATCACAGCCAACTAAATCATATGCGGATGCAAGAAGTAGTGAATAGATAATAAATTAAAGCCTCTTGTTTAGATAGAATATTAATTTTAGAACAATGATGCTGATTCTAAAACAATAATGACTCCTTTTTCACGATTATTTATTGTCACAAATATAACCCCTTCAAACACATTTAACTACGGTTTCTTAACATTGTTTGCAATAAAATTTACTTCAAATTAACAATCTAGTTAAGTTTTTTTATCTGGTTCTGTGCTTGTAGTGTAAGAGACTTGATTAATAGTTTTAGGATTAGTGGTAGCCTTGCCTCCATCATCATTAGTTTTAGTTTGAATAACTTGTCTCGCTGCTAGAGAAGCCTCGTATTGAAGTCTGATAGGTTCTTTATTAATATGTAAATACAAAAGATAGGAAGAGATTTTAGACTCAGTTTCTTTATTGTTTTCATCTTTATTTGGATCCTCAATTTTATTTACTGCATGAACAGTTGTATAATCAAGCTTATTTTGAGGATCAATGTTTGGCCAAACAACAGCAAACCCCTTTTTTGGTTTAATTCTAATTCCAGCATAGGGAAAATCGAGTTCACCACCATTATCCACATCAGAAAGAAATACTGCAATAGTATGTGTCCTACTATCACCATCATGGTGTTCTTTAATGTAATCATTAACTGAATATTTATGTACTAAAATAGGTTCCATATATTGAGTATTTGAATCAACTAAAAGTCCAAGTCTGTTTTCTACTTCTTTTATTAAATTAGTCTCTTCTGGTTTTATACAAGCCGTTGTTGATTTACAGAATCCGCTATCCAAATCTTCCTCGGTTGTGGATTCTTGGTCATCATTAACACTATTTCTTTTAAAAATTGAAACTTTTGATGTCTCTAAACGATCTTTCACAAGATCTATGATGCTATCACACTCCTCAAATGTAAGTGCATTGGGAACTATAAATATATTTGGGTTTATTTTGCTTGCTACTATTCTTTGTAATATACTTGGCTTTTTGTTTGTAGATAATGAACCAGTACCATTATAATTCGAGTCTATTGTGGCTTGAATCCCGTGTTGTCTTAATAACTGAGCTGCAGCTGATAGTTGGTTATTTACAAACTTCTCTTGGTACTGTTTTATCATTGCATCCATACCTGTCATATCACCAGTTATTGATTGTTGCATCATATTTGATGTTATACTCTGCAGTAATTTTGCATTAGCGTCTCCTCCCATGGCACCTATCCCTCCTAAAGTTCCAGGTGATGTCCCGAATCCACCTCCAATTTGTCCAAATCCTGGCATTGCCTCTGGCATTTGTAATCCTCCTGCTGCTACTCCTGTTGTAGGAACTAAATTAGGATTACCCAAGAATGCTGCCAATTGTGGTGTAAGTTGGCTTTGAGTTTTGGAAGGAGCAGATACCGTGTCAGAGATTGGATTGTCGCCTTTAGTACTGTTTTCCATATTCTGTTTTTCATCTTTATTATTTAAACCTTCAACTAAATTATTCTCTCCTTTAGTTGAGTCGCTAGATAATTGTTTATTTTGATTTTGCTGCATTTGAGAAAGTGCCAAAGCTATCTTTTGCTTCTGCATCCAAGCTGCTAAGTTTAAATCTTGTCCCTGAATACCACATAAATTAGGTACTCCAGCTTGCATATTTGGAAATTTGATTGGTTGCAAAGTTGGTTTTTGAACGTTTAAACCTAGAGATGCTAGAATATTGGGGTCCAATGTTCCTACTGGTGGTATTAAATTGTTTTCAGAACTTTTCATTGTTGCATCTGTACCTGTTTCTCCAAGTCCTGCAGCTGCAAATCCGGTAGCTCCAAGTCCGGTAGCTCCAAATCCGGTAGCTCCAAATCCGGTAGCTCCAAATCCGGTAGCTCCAAATCCGGTAGCTCCAAATCCGGTAGCTCCAAATCCGGTAGCTCCAAATCCGGCAGCTCCAAGTCCAGTAGCTCCAAGTCCAGTAGCTCCAAATCCGGCAGCTCCAAGTCCATTAACTTGATCTTTTGAATCAACAATCCCCATTTTAGCCATAAATTGTTGAATCTGTTCCAGATTCATTGCAGATACTGGAAAATGAGAAGTTGGTACTGATTTATTTTGATCTACAGATTGATTCAGAGTCGATTTGTCACTATGTGTTAGATTTTGAGATAAATCAGTATTTGAGATAGGAACCATATTGATATATGTGTTCACTACTTTCGGTTCAGGGGGAGTTACTCCTTTAATAACTGTTTTGACTTCGTCGTTAATATTTGACAGGTTTTCTGACATTTTCCTGACCTAATAACAATTAAACTATTGAACCTTTATTTCTTATTATTAAATTTCTTCTTACTCAATGAAACCAGATAAAATGTCGCTTTACTTATGAAGAATCAAAGTTGATAAATATTATCCAAGTTTAAATTAATTAATATCAATATATATGTATATAAAGAGAGAGAAATGTAAAAACAAAGAAAAAGGAATAAACCAATAATAGTATTGACGCCTTCTCCCTTCACATATAATTTATGTTAGAATAAAATAATTTACGCACAAGATCTTAAATTGAAATATCCTAAATCTTATTTTTTGCTATTAAATATTAAATAGTGGCAGTGTAATCTTTATTTTTCTTATATAAAAAAGAGTAAACTTATTCCTTCTGTAAAATTGAAAATTTTGTATTTTTATTTAAATTAGAGACCTTAATGCCTAAATTTGTATGCCACCTGTTTTTAGTTTAATCTATATTTAACATGGATACCACCCCTCAAAATAATTAATCTTGTATGGGCGCCAAAGGCTCATTTCAGCGTATACAAAACCCCGTATCCTGGATAAAATGCTAAAATACAAACAAGGTAGAGAAAATAAACAGTAAATAATAACAATACTGTATTTCTGTCCTTATTTCATTCTAATATTATTTTTCTTTTAAATAGGATAAAATGTCACAGTAAAAGTGCCTAGATTTAACTAATATAATTTAGGTGTCTACGTATATATCAATTTATCTCACAAATTGTCTATTATCGTCTTTATCCCTAACACCGTGTGGATTGGATGCGGAAAACTTATGTCCCGATTTAAAATACGGATTGTTAAATTTAATTTTAGATGATTTATTGCTGGAGTTACTTCTGGATGATTTCCCACCAGACTTAAGGTTAAGGTCAACCTTTGGAGGGGTGTTGAAACCAAAGCTGACAGCAATTTGTTGCAGATCTAGGGAATATACATTAAAAACCTCTTTAAGAGAATGTGATGCGTAGGAGTGTAAGTAGGCTCTATATGCATCTCTGGCAGAACAATGCAAGTGATAATTCTTCTCAATGAGTCTTTCAAATTGATTTTGAACATTTGCTATCTTGTTTTTACAGAACATATACTCATTTAAAGGTATTTTCATATTCTTTAAATACTGTAAAAATGATATTTCTTCGGGTAACAAAAATAGCAAAGCTTTTCCAGTACCATTAGCACCACGTGCAGTTCTACCAACCCTATGTATGTATTCCCTAGGATCATCAGGTGGGTCATATTGAATAATCCAATCTACATTAGGAATATCCAACCCTCTAGCAGCAACGTCAGTACATAATAATAAACCTCTTTTAGATGAACAAAAATCGTAATACGTTTGCATTCTAGATGTTTGCTTCTTCTTTCCATGTATTGATGAACATTCTAGATCGACATAGTTAAGTAATTCTTCATGAAATTTGGTGGACATACAACTACTGAAAAATACCATCATTTTTTTATCTCTATTCTTTTTCAAAAATGTATATAATAACAAGAATCTTTGATTTGCTGGAGCGATTACATATCCTTGTTCAAGACCACTTACTGTTGCTACAGAAGATGAACTCTTGGCCTCAATCAATACTGGATTCTTAAGTGAAAGTCTTACTAAATCTGCAACTTTTGTTGTTTGCGTTGCTGAAAATAAGGATGTTTGCCTTTCTTTAGGTAGTAATTTAATTATCTGATTCATTTCTTCTTCGAAACCTATTTCAAGTATTCTATCTGCTTCATCAATAACTAAACTAACTAAATTTTTATATACAAATTGCTTTGTATTCTGTAAGTGATCTAAAAGCCTTCCTGGAGTTGCAACCAATATATTGATTCCTTTTGACAGTTTCTCTGCCTCAGTTCTTCTATTGGCTCCTCCCATTATTAACCCATGTGTTTGAGGAAGGTACTTACAAAGTTCTCGACATACTTCGTATATTTGTAGACTCAGTTCTCTCGTAGGCGATATTACTATAACTCCTGTACCGTTTCTAGGCAGAAATTCAACCTTATACAACAAATTCGCTGCTGGTATCAGAAATGCTAAAGTCTTTCCAGAACCTGTTTTTGCCGCACCCAATACATCCTTACCACACAATATTTTAGGTATTGATCTTGCCTGTATCTCAGTCATAGTCACCATCCCCATTTCCTTTAGCGATTTTTTTAACTGATCACATATTTCTGCAGATTCAAATTTTACATTACTGAAATACTCACCTTTAGCATTGCCATTACCATTCCCATCCCCGTTTTCTTCAACCTCTAACTTAACCTTTCGTTTGCCCTCTTCTGTGCTCATTTTTATAACCTTTAAATTGTCTCTCTCTTCTTAGGGACCTATTATTTTGAGCATATAACAATATAATTGACGGACAAACAATATCTTATTTTACTCAAGTCCGATTAAATTTACCTTTTTCTAATGTATTCTACTAAATCTTCTAAATAAATTATATGCAGAACCAACTCTAAGAATAAATACAATGGCCAAGACCTCTATTTATTCTAAAAATGTAATTTCAAGTCTTTTTTTTTCTGTTTTCCATTTATGTCAACACCTGACACCTCCTCTACCGGAAGTTTATTTAAAAAGCAAAAAATACGGCTGTGGCGCCATCTAAATTTTGTTATATAATAGATATTTTTGCTATTCAATAGTAATTCAGCAAAAGTTTGTATTTAAAGAGTAAATCTAATAATGGATGGTAGAGTGAAGATGTTCATTTTTATCTTATAAATCCTGACATTTTCTTTTGTCAGATACATCTATTGCTGCCTTAATTTAGTTTTTACCAAATTAGTACAACGTGTATTCAAAATATAGTGATCTTTATTAAACAAAGTTGTTACAATTACTACTTTGATTTCAGACTAAATAACAAAATTGAAGTCAACAATTACTCGAAAAAACATATTTGCATTATTCATTCGGTACATCAGGGGTTCCAGTAAAAACAAATACTAAACAAATCACCAACTTGATTAAATCGAAGCAGAAAGGAAGTAAGTATTATTATCTTAATTGCTATTGTTAATTCAAATAATATATACACATATGCTAACATAAAAGTCATGCAAAATAAATGTATTAATTTTGAAGCTGTCAGGCGCCAAAATGTTGAATAAATGAGACATGTCTCAATTAATTAGTTAATTAACCGGTATTACAAATGTATTAAACTAAATTAATTTATGATTATTGAAAAGGTTAAGCGATATAACTAATTTATTAAAAAAAGTGTAAATTATTTGCGATTAACTAATATAAAAAGTAAAAATAGGAAATAAATATATCATAAATAATTTGTCTCAATTTGATTGACAAATTAACTTTAATATATATCACAAAGTATTGTTTCATCATATTAAAATTATATATATATATATATATTTATTTATTTATTTATTTATTTATTTAATTGTTTATACTTATTTATATTTATATTGTTCACATAACCCGGCACTTTTTCTCAATACCAAGACTGTCATATTTATTCACTTGGAGTTTAAGGATTAAACTTTGAGCAGGAAGGAACTGGTAACCTGATAATAGTTATTTCTCACTAGTTTTTTTGTACAGGATGACTACAAGGTAAGTTACAAGTGATTGCAATGTCAGAAATTTATTTCCAAATGACAATTTTTGTGTTTTTCACTTATTGGTTGTTTTAATGTAAATTTGGAATTAAATATTTCGTATATTGCAAATTAACTGAGTTCATTTTAACAGTTAATTACTAATTTCCTATTTCTATTTTTGTCTTTTTAATATACTTTTAGATTTAAGAAGAATAGAAAGAAGAGAGGACATGTATCAGCAGGTCATGGTCGTGTAGGAAAGCATAGAAAACACCCGGGTGGTCGTGGTGCCTGTGGTGGTATGACACATAAAAGAATTTGGTTCGATAAGTATCATCCAGGTTACTTTGGTAAAGTAGGTATGAGATATTTCCACAAGAGAATGAATAAGTTACACTGTCCGACTGTCAATGTTGAAGGACTGTGGAACTTAGTTTCTAAGAGTACTTTGGAGCATTATAAGAATAATGTTGGAAAAACAAATAAGGCCCCTGTTATAGACTGCACAAAATCAGGAATTTTTAAGGTATTGGGAGGTGGTAACATTCCAAATGTCCCTGTTGTAGTTAGGGCCAGACACTTTTCGAAGAAGGCAGAGAAAAAGATCAAAGAGGCCGGTGGTATTTGTGTATTGAGTGGTTGAGCCAATAGACTTTATTTGCCTGCTCTAGAACCGCACTTAGTATGTTTACTCCCTATTAAGGAGTCAGACATATAAGTACATTATTCACCTACTTGTGGTTTTAGTGGCAAACAAAAAGACCAGCAACAAAAAAAATGAGAAATAATATATATTGGCTTCTTATTTACCTTGTATTCAAATATTACTTACCATTAAGCAACACTTATTGAAAATTTACTTTTTATGGGATATTCTAGTTGAACTTGAAATTACTGGGAAAATAATGATATTTGTTTGCATGGAAAACATTCAAAAATGAATTCAATACATAATTATAAAATTATCTCTAGTTGTGTTTTAAACTAAGAGTCAATTGATTAAACGTAACTTCTTAGACAAAATACTACACTTGTCAAAGTGGATTATAGTTTAATAGGTAATGATATATTTATGGCGTACGCATTTGTCGGCCCATTTTCAACTGTGCCTTCCGGTTTTAATTTTAACCTGTTGCCTTGAAATAGCTAAAAAAATTGTGTCTTCATGCATGCGTACTATACATGCAGTTTTTGAATTTATATGTACCCACTTTTGTTATGAACGCTTCAACCGCTACCAAACCCTGTTACTTTCTGGGAGTTTGTGTGTACACTACCTTGTGATTTCGTCTTATTGTCAGAATTTTGCACATTTTTCGCATTTAACTAGTTGAACCTCGTACTATACTGATTCTATTTGAAACTATAAAAAGGCTGTTTTAGTTATAGACCTAGAGTAAATTGGAGTTTTGTTAATTTAGTATAGGAAATTCCATAAATATTTACAAAACAATACTTTACACGCTAATATTGTGTTATTCAAGTATAAACGGTACCTTTTGTGTGCACACCAAGTGTTAGAGGTGGAATTTCTACAAAAATATAATAAATTCAGGTGAGGCACATTGTAATTGCTCCTTTAGTGAAAGATTCACCCAAATTTAAGACAAAACCACCCCTTAATTAGGCTAGAAACAAAATTATAGGAGGAGTATTTATAAAAAGTTCCAAAACAGGTACCTTACCAAATGATAAACATAAAATGAAAATGAAAGTTCGAATAAAAACGGGACTAAGAAAATAGAATAAATCAAACAATAATCCCCAATTAAACAATCCGTTCTCAAAACATAGTGTCAACCAATAGAAAACACTTTCTTACGAAAAAATGTGTATTTGCATTCTAAATGATACATCCATTTCTAATTTAAGTATCTAGCGCGAACCTCTAATCCGAGAAATGGCCATTAGGCGGGAACTACTAACAAATAATTTATGTAACTATAAAATTAAATAAACGTAATTCATTATTGGTGAATGGTATATCAAATTTGACTCTGAGATTTTTAAATACTTGGGTGTATGTATCGAAAATATATAACATAATTAATATATTTTTGTATCTATATTTATGTATATATATTGAATATATTAATATACATTTTTGCTTGTAAGTTATTAGTAGATATCGACGGTGAGCGTTAACATAGATTAATAACAACATAAATAGGTGTATGTTATATGTTGTGTTGTTTAAATACAGATAATACAAGACCTTTTGAAAGGGAATAAATAGGACAAAGAGTACTTTTTCGGAAGCAACGCTATTTGGAGAACATAACTGTAAGAGGTAACAGCAAACACACATTCAGGAGTCTGTTAAAAATATATCCACGGTAGACAGCGATACCTAACGAGGTTTCAGAAGAAAACTAAGTGTATTGGATTAAACTACTCCAAGTAATAAAGCCCTGATTGATTATTGTTTAAATCAGGATACGTTCAACGAAGATTCAGCCAAACGAAAATAAGTGGGTGATTCCCTTTTAATTAAGTATCAAATATAAAAGCATATTGTTTAATAAAAATAAATTGGCTTGATTATTTCTTTTTATGTGAGAAGAAATTCAAGACTATAAAAAGCAAATACTGAGTATTTAACACGAACATACTTATCTCCACATTTAAATGCCACTTTGCATATAATGCAAATATTCATTTAAAATAGAGAAATTCATTAAGTTTCAAGCCGAGAAATTTAAAAAAGGGTACTAGCTGCTTAATAAACATTTATATGATATATATTTATAATACGTCAAATAAATAATACTGATTACTGAGTATTTATATATACAGACACAGAGAGTTGAATAGAGAAAATGCATGGAACAACTGGAAATGTGTATAATAGACAAAAGTCTTATGGCACAATCCCAAATCATGTATACGGAATCTCTTCTGGACTTTCAATGCAAACCGTCCAAGACATGGCAGGAGTGTCTGGAGCCTATATGAACTTTGATACGTTTTCATCAAAAGAAAACTCAGACCCCATTATGTTCGATTCAAAAAAGTCTTTTTTTAACAGTGTCAAGTACAGAAGATTTAAGAAGAGGTATGCAGGTCTTTTGGGTCTAGTCGCAGTAATTTGTTTTTTAGGTGGAGTGTACTGGATACTGCATTCCAGGAGACACCATCACAGCTATACAAGTGACGATGTAGGTGAAATTAACAAATCAAATGGCAAAATATACGAGGATGAGACACTAAGGATGACGGGTGAGAACTTTAAAGAACGATTTATGAACAAACATCACGATAATATACACAGTTCCGATTATGTACAGGGAAACGACTGGTCTGATTTCGAAGAAGATTGGTTAGATGAACACGATTTTTTCGAGGAAGAAATAGACGATATTGAAGATATTGAACACAATAGATCCCATTATGCCAAGTTAATTAATGAAATGGACTCTCCTAAGGAAACTGAGGGCGCTACAACAAGTGACAAACCACTAATTAGCACTGATAACGATCAGTTACCCTCTGAGGTTAAAGGTGATATACCACCTAAACCACTCTCTGAAGCCCATGTATACGACGATTCAGTGGTATACTTTCCTAAAACAATTCATTTACTCGGAAGAGTCGGGACCAATTCTGAAGTTAATGGCAAATACACCATTATGATGCATCCTTACCACGAAGAAAGTCCCTGGGTACACGCGGGTAGGCTTATATGGTATAAAATAGGAAGAGGAAACACTGGAAATCACTATATATTTTATGAAAAAAAACTGCACAATTGGGTTATAACTGACAAATTTGACCTACTTTCACCTGATCCCATAGCCTTTTTACCTGACCACGGAGTAATGCCAGTTAAAGGAGTGGGAAAACACGGATGTAAAGCACAACATTATTGGTACTTTAGGGAAAAAAACGATGATAATACACACAGACTTGTGATGGACAGATCAGTATTGGTCACAGATGATGGTATTCTCATTGATTCAATTTCTTCTGACCACAGCGAGAACAAAAATAATGCTAATTCAGACTCCGGTTCATCTACTAATCTGGAAGTTATTGGTTTGAAGCTTCACAAAAACCAAATACATGTTGACCATAAATACCACAGCAATTCATACTCGCCTAATGATTCTCATGGAAAACACAACGAAATTGAGGATCCATATGATCAAGGTGTAAATTAATGAATTATTACCTTTTAATACTTTTTACCAATTCGTTTTTCTTATGAAAATAAGAAACTGATTTTTCTGATGTTTTGGCTTATTTAATTATCTGAATTTTAATATTCATACATGTATTATATACTCACATTATCAACATTCATATATATATATATATATATATGCACTTGTGTGGTTAAATTAAGGACGTAAACCATTAGTTTATCTAATTCTTTTCTCACTATAATTTTTATATATTATTTAACGCTACCTTTGAGTATTTCCTTGTACACTTAGCCTTTAGAGCCAAAATATACTGCTTCAATTACACAAAAAAACACAGTGTTTCTGTAACAAGGTAACATTAAACTGGTATTTAATGTTAGTGAGTCGCAGAGACCGAAAAGTTGCATTATAGTAACAGCAGGCTATTGTGCGGCGAATGTGTACGGGATGTTCGATATTATTAAGTAGTTTTAGTTGTGCAAGATGTGCTTGCTTTTAGGCCAATAACCAGTACACAGCTCTGCAAAATGAGAAAGTTTGACGCACAAGTAATTGACAATTTTGCTGATTAGTACCCGCTAGGTGGCGTTTTTATGTATATAAAAAACCTATAACAAGTTTCAAGTTATAAACTCCCTTTTTATAGTTATATTAAGAAAACTAACAAATATATATTCTTAACTAAATACATGCGAATGCTTCTCATTTGCGCTAGAGTAAATTAAATGGGTGTTGGCTATTCAGCAACAGTACTAATTAATAGATTTAAAAATTTAATAGCCTGACTACAAGCAAATGAATCAGGTCCTTTTTCTGAAGGGATAATCAAAAATTCGCCATTATCATTCTTCACAAAGCCGCAAGACATTAATAATTCGAGTGAACCCTCGTACTTTAATACCTTTGATTCAAATGTTGGATTACTCAAACGTATTTTTCTATACTTTTCTTCATATGGATTATTCAACACATTCGAAATGTAGGTTTTGAGTAGTGAAAAACATTTAGTTATTCCCTGAATATCTTTAGACTTGTACATATTACTCATTTTGTTGCAGTAATATCCCACTTTTTCTTTACTGCTTTTTGGCACCTCTTTTTTTTGTTCTTCTGGATATGGACAGCCGAATCTTTCTTCCCACTCCATTTTCAGTAAATTTAACTGTCTCTGTCTTTCCTTTTCGTGAAAATCCTTCTCCTTAGCTATCATTTCTATATTTCTCTTCCTTTCAGATTCCTCCATTTTTCTCTGCGCCTCCAACAGCTGTTTTGTAGACGCTATTCTTCTCTTCTCCTTTTCTATTTCCTCCTCTTTCTCCTTGTTCATACGAATCTCGCGAGCCTTCTTCTGTAACTCCTGCACTTTAATCAATATTTCCTCATCGGTTAACTTGGTACCTTCCATTTTGTTTTCCGGTTCAGCTTCCTTATTCGGTGGTGTTCCAACCTCTACTATTGCATCCTTAAGTGAGGGATCACTGTTGTTTTCCTCTAGCCACTCTACTGCACTTTCCAATCCCGAATTTCTAGTAAAAAAGAGCGATTTCTCAGATTCAACCTCTCCAAAGCCCATTGATAATAGCGAATTCAGATGCTCTTTATTCACGTACTCCTTTATTTCTTTACAGTTAACATTGCGCGACTCCTGCTCTAAGCATTCCTTTTTACTCACATCCTGAATTGAATTCATATTAATCAAACTATTTCTCGCTACCTTAAAATATATGCTTGCTTGTAGTGAGCTAAATAATAAATCGCAAATCCAACTTATAAACTCTCTTCTTTAACCGTTAAAACATTAATATGTATATTAAGTGATTCCGTTCTTGAATTCTACAGTTAAAAGATAAATATATTTTTTATTTCAAATTTCTTTTCCCCCAATTTCCTTTTTCCAGAAAGGATTTTTCGATTTATTTATTTTTTTTTACGTGTCCCTTTTTACCGGCATGTAAACTAACAATAAAACCAAGTACCGGTTTCCCCACTACCAAATTGCAATTAAAATAAAAAATAAGATTGAATGTACATCAAATTATAGACAAAAGCACACAAATAAAAGCTTTAATTGTTATTTGCAAGATAAAATCATGAAAAGCAAGAGTTAAAAGGAATTGATCTAAATGCCGATTTGCTATTGATTAATATATAAAGGAATATAAGTAATTGAAATAGATTACTTTCTGCTAATAGTACTTTAACTGGATACAAAACTGTATATATTCGTATAAATTAGATTTAAGCGCAAACTGTTTTTAGTACATAATACATACCTATTTGACTTTTCTTCACTCTGAGAAAAAGCTTTTAATACCAGTATTACTGATTTATATGTAAATAGAGGTTATGGTGAGATTATCAATACGTCCAAAGAGCAAAGATAATTATAACAAAAAGAGAGGGGTAAGTTGTTTCAGTTGTCGTTATGAGAACCAACATAGAATAACTATATTAAGACGCATACTAGAAGATCAATACTTAGCACCGGTATAAATGAGTTTGAAAAGTGTTCACTAAGTGTAAATAATTCAAATGGAAAACTTTCTAGAAAATCAATAGGAATTAAAGAGAAAATCGATCAAAACAAAATATATATATCAAAAAGGCTTTCCAACCACCTTTCAAATGAATCGTTAAACCAACTCTGCAATCAGTGTTTAAGTTTACTAAGGCAAAATAAGATATCATCGAAGAATGCATTTGAGATACTATTAATAGACCATTTAAATGACATTGTGAATGTTAGCTCTGGAGAGTCATTTGAAAATGACTATACCCATGATACAAACGAAGTCGAAAACAATCAGGTTATAGATATTGGAATTAATAAACGCGACTTAGAGAGTGAAAATATTACATTTACTTCAATAGATAGAAATAAGGGTTCAGATTTTGGTACAGGAGAAGATAATTTTCAAAAATTTCAAAGAGCTGCGGTCACACTGGAAGCTTCTGCAAGAATATACGGTTACAGAGTTGACTCTACATTTGACAATGCTTATAGAATACTTTCTAATATAAAAAGTGGTCAGGTTTTATCTAAAAACAGTGATGGTAATGTGAGTGAGGAAACGGACGGAAGTGAAGTTCAAATTAATGAAACATGTGAAAATAAAGTTGAAGGCAAAAGAACGAACAGAAAGGTCAATTTTGATTTAAAAAAGGATAACAAAACCAATGGAACACTGGTACCTAACCACGATTTAATCACAATTAAAAATTTTGACAAGTGTAGGGATGTCGCGGAAAAACCAAGTTTCCTGAAGTTGTTGGAAAGCGAGATTAGACTAAATAGAATAAGATTCGGGATGGAAGAAACAGGAAACATAGGTTCAATATCATCAATGATGATGAACAACTTGGACTTAAATCAGACAATTAACACTGACGAAAGTACAGATAATCACTATGTTTCACTTAGGTACAATGTTTCAGGATATAAGATGGCAGGGAACAACAAAAATGAATATTTAAATTACTGCAAGTCACTAAAATATCCTCTTAGAATAAACAAGAAAACGCTGGAGTTGTTTTTATCGCCACCTGAAGATAACATTAGAATCTGTCCCGATATAGACAAAATAATTGATTCAATTCAACATATTTCAAATGAAGATATTATAAAAAACCAAACGAGAAAACTTGTTGAATTAAGAGGCTACAACAAATTTTTTGATTTGAAAATTCAAAATTCAAACGAAAACATTGGGATTATAACTGCTGGATATGACGAATTATATGGTGAAAAAAAGGATGCCCAAAACGGCGAATACGACGACCAAACCATAACCACAAGTTTCCAGGAACACATTGAAAGCATCTACAACGACTCAAAAGTTAATTTGGAATTGGTTATGAATCACGAAAATAGCATAGATGAAGCGGATAACAGCGAGTTTAATAAAAACAGTATCCTAATGAGAACCTCTAACAAAATTCACTTAAACATAGGCCAAGTCTTAGACTACCTTACAAAAAACTCGAAAATAAGTAACATATCTTGCGAAAATAGAAACAAAAACACTAAAAAACGAAGTAAAAAGGAAAACAGTGTAATTATGATAAATATGGATGAATTAGCTAAAGATGGTAACCATGAATTTGATGGAGTTGAATGGATCAGAAGCTTGCCAAAAAATAACTTTGTTAATTCATCTAACTCAGGACTGAAAAAGAAACCGAAGAATTCTACAGCATTTTTTTCTGGTTCTGGGGAAAAAGTGTTTGTGAATCAAGAAAACAAAACCACCAGCATATTTAATTACAACCAAAATCACTTGTTTTGCTTAGCAAACATATCTAATACAAAAATTAATTTTGAATATATTCATAATAATAACAATGATAGAGATTCAGTTCAAAATAATTGTTTGCTTTTCGGTGGAAATACCAACATTCCCATTGAAAGTGATATAAATGAGTGTTTCAGCTACGTTTATAATTCACATAGTTTACACTCACAAATACAGGACACTAACTTTGATTTAATGAAAAACCATACAGAAATAGAAGAATTTATATCTGAAGAAACAAATTCTGGAGTTAGCTACAATATTGAAGATTATAACAACGCTGAAAAGAAAAACATTATAATCCCGACAAATAACTCCAATGAATTTAATCCCAGTTACTTGTTGGAAAAGAGTTCAAAAACAATTACTATTATAAATGAGCAAAGTGAATTTTCGCAAAAGTTTGGGAAATTCTCAAACCATATTGACATTGAGTCTATTAAAGAAAACATTAAAAAATCAATTCAATTACTGAGTTCAAATAACAGCACCCTTTCACTTCATAACGTAATGAGAACGACTGTAAGTTGAACTTAACACTAAAAATGTGCTCTATTCTAATTGTTTAAATCGCATTATAGAGAAAACTATTTTCTGAAAGTAGTATCCCGGTATCGGTTGGAATACTTTTTATTTGTGTCCTACATATCTGCAACGAGGAGAACTACTCGCTCGATTATTCAAAAGATTCAGATAAGTCAGAAGCGTTTTATGACGTAATATTGAAAAAGGAAGAACACTAATGATGTCCACTAAGTAGTGAAGTGCTAGCAACTAGGATTCTTTCTTGATACCAAATCTAAACCTAAAATGAGTTTTGCACATCTACAGCAATTAATATGTGTCTTCTTCAAACCCGAAATTTCACACAAAAACGGACTTGAGGGACCAAACATAACTTAAATTTAAACAAGTTTAAGTAATAATCCACTTAACTGCCAAATAGAATTAGGGTTGTATCACCTTGTATAGAATACTACCACAAACTTTTAGCGCCAACTGTTTTAAAAAGTTCCCATAATCTACTATGAAAATTAATAGCAGTAACATTGTTAATTTTTTCAGTTAAGCTGTTAATTAAGAGTGAAGGTGGCATTTGCGTAATTTATAATTATCGGTGCGGCAGTTTAGACTCGAGAAACGGCTCTTATATACAGGGAAGTAACATACACAAATATTGATATAATTACCACATCAAATGAAATTTCCCTTTAACTATTTATAGGTATCTGTTCAAATAACAAAAATCGAATTTTAGCCCCTGAATACGTTAAGTTACTTCGTTTGGTTGAGTTTTCGTACTATTTTTGCCGCAGAGATGATGAAAAAATTCTCGCAAGAGAGTATTTCCTCTCAAAATCAACTCAAATCCTCCGTTCAAAGATCAGTAAGAGCAAGCATACTATCTCAATATCCACTTTTGGAGGAAGTCATAGACGACATCCTCCCAAAAAAAGGAAACATAGTACTCGCAAAGTGCTCGGGACACATCCAATTTATAGTATTTGAATCGACTCCTTTATTTTTCCAACAAAGAGATGGTCCTTGGTTCCCCACACTCCGCCTGCTGCACAAATATCCAAATATGATGCCTACAATGCAAGTCGACAAAGGAGCTATTAAACATGTACTAAAGGGATCAAACATTATGTGTCCCGGTTTAACTTCTCCTGGAGGAAGAATGGACGAAGTAGAACAAAAACAGGTAGTTAAAGTAGTTGGTGAGGGTTGCACGAACGCCTGCTCAATAGGACTCACTATTATGAGTACAGCCGAGATAAGAGAGGTGAACAAGGGAATTTGCATTGAAAACATCCACTATCTTGGCGACGGACTTTGGAAAGTGTGCAAGTTTTAACCAACTAGTGGAAGTTCATTCATTTCTAGAGATATAACGCCTATTACTTAAATATGTAGTTTACTTTATCCAAAAAAATTCAACTTTTAGTTTAAACTCGATGTCTTATTTCAATTTCCTATATTTTCTTATACTTATCCGCTTGAATTTGTGTGCAACCGTTTGGCCTAATTACTATGTACCGGAGGGAGGCGGGAATCATGCTACCCCATATATCTAGGGCATCCTAACACTTTCCGAAATAGATTAAAGCTTTTAACTGGAAGATGTGTGATTGTCCAACTATTCTGTAGTAAACATAAAACATTTTATGCGAAGAAACCTCTGGTTTTCCGTTTATCTTTTACACCACAGAGTAAAGTATAAAGGGACTTTTCTCATTTATTCTGATCTACGATACTTTACATGGAGACTTGTGGTTTGACTGAGAACGGAACAATGGAAATAAATGATGGAGCAAAAACTTTGAATGAATCTTTTGTTTTTGACAAAACCAGAACCCTGTCGTACATCATTGAAAATGATGAGGATTACGGTTCAAAACTAACTGAACTGCTTTCGCACAACTCAAACGGTGTACCTGCACTTAGTATAAGCAAAATAGGTATTTCGAATAAGGTTAACGATTTTGATAATAAGGAGATAGAGTCTCTAATAGATGTGCTGTTTTCTCGTTCAGAAGTGATTGATGCCTCCAAAATTGAGTTCAGCTCATGTTCCAACTCGGATTTTCCGGACGAGTATGAGAGTAGCAATCACGAGCGCGAAAACGGTGAATCAAAGAATGATGAAAACGAAATAAACACTTTTACTGTAGTCCCTGGAGAAACAATCAACTCCCTAATTAATTCAAATAGATTAGATTCCTACTTTGACAGTATTTATGGAGAATGTGATAGAGTGACAGATGATGGATTGGAATTCACTATTGAGCAAAAACAAAATGAAGCAAGCGGAGTTGAACGCGGTTATGAAAGCGAGAGGTCTTTGTTAGACGACCCAGATCAAATAAGTGAAGACGTTAAACTGGGGAATGAGCTCATAAATGAAAACGGGGACGAAAAATCGTTATACTCGGACCAAGTAAAATTATCTGAATCTGAAGAATACGCACAATATACGGACAATACTACGGGTATCGGACAAACATATGAGAATTCTGGACACAAAGGCTATTCCGAAAACAATGAAAAACTGGGCTTTAACTGTCCCAATGTCAATGACTTAGCGTTAAATGATGGAGTGAAAAAGTTTGAATGTGAATTTGAATTGAACGTGGAACATTCCTGTAATGATTTAGACTCAAATGTAGGCACTGAGGTGGAAAACCATAAACAACAAGAAATGACTGAAATGGAAACGGTAAACCCGAATCACATTGGAAATCAAGACAACATTGCAAAGTGGAAGCTCAGAATATCAGACATAATAAGAAACGAAAATGAGTTCAGTCAATCAAACAACTCAAACAGTTACACTCATTTGGAGAAAACTATAAATAATAGAAGCAATTGCACGGAAAAAACAAATTCCAAGAATATCACTTACTTGGGCACCAGTAACTGTCAACGTGCCCATTCTAAAGGCGAATTCGGAGCTAACGGCTACGCTGGTGGTCTCAACACTTTGGTAACAACCGCAAGTAGAGATTTAAAGAGCGATGTTATAAATGAAATAGAAAATGAGCTTAAAAACTGCAGGTTGTCTTTGGATTTCCATTCAAATGAAATGATGAGTGATAAAAACACTAATTCAGACAACTTAAATCTTGTATTTGATAATTTTTGCATGGATGATGACGAACTTTCTGTTAAATACGATCCAGAAGCCCGTGCTTCAACCAACAAATGTTCCCTCGTCAGTTCGCAGGGACAAGAAAACAATGACACCGATTTTTGCTTGAAGAATTCAATTCTGTCCTCCACCTTGAATATTAGCAGAGTTTCTGATTCTGAACATAAATTTAATTACAATCTATCCACATACAATCCAAAATTGCATGCATGCAATCTGGTCGAGAAAAACGACGAAATTGATTTTTCCAAGACGTTAAATTTAACCAACAATTCAACTATAAGCAAGGATTTTTGTTTGGAAAACACCTTAATACTGAATAGCAACACCGGTATTAACGTATGTAAAGACCCGAATTTTGATAAAATCGTCAACCTGGAGGAAACGATGTTAGACGGCACTAAAATTAATGGTTCGAGTAATATTGGTGTTGGAACACCTCAGCCAGAAACGCCAGACCCAAGTGACATTGTTGCAGCAATAAAGATTTTGGCAATCGTAAAGGATGTGAAAAGACAAATAAGTTTAATTAAAAGCAAAAGATTTGTTGAATAGAAATTGCAAGCGCGGCAATGTTAATTGGTTGCAATTTGGCACTGCTAGTAGACAGGTTAGATTTGCTCAAATTTTTAATTTAAATGCTGAGACTATTGTATAATGGGTGAATACAATGTTACGTTTGAAATAAATGACGACATTAACAATAGAATTGTAACGCTGTTTTATTTTGAAAAAAAGATACTAGAGTTTATAAACAAAAAGGTAGGAAAAGGTAGTTTAAATGAAAGAATAATAACTAGTTTGCTTGTTAAAAATGGAAACCAGTATTGGATTGAGCTAAGAAACAGTCATTCTGGCGATGACAAGCTTTTCCATGAGGACTCTAATTTAATTTTCACCTTTTACATAAATGTGCCCAAGAGCATTGAATTAATTGACATATTTAAGGTAAATTACTATAGTGAAAATGAACACTCAGAAAACGAGCTCAGGCACGAAATTGAAGATAAAATTTTGCTTATTAGGATATTATTTAATGTTAAAAAGAAATATAGTCTCAAAACTAATTTAGTTTTAGATGGTATTTTGAACGACTTAAACGAATACACATATAGTTCTAGAATTCAAATTGACTGCAACGAGACTGTGAGTGTGGATACTGAAAATATAATCTTGTGCAAATACATAGATAAATATAATTCGAGAATGTTGGATGAAGCTCAATTTAATATTCGTTGCAAAAAATGCACTAATTTGATTTCAAAGTATACCGACACTTGTGTAGTGGCACCTTTGCCTAGCGAAATGTTAGTACATGGTTCTGAGGTTTTGGCTTGTGATAACTGTCATCCCTTACTCAATAAGAACAGCTCAACTAACAACTACAGTTTCAGTGCGAGATGCAATTGGATTTGTCTGGGCCAGTATCACATTTCACTCAACCCAAAAAATGTGTTTGGAGTTGAGAAGAATCCTCATAAAGTTTACGATGACAACATAAACCACTTCTTTATTAAAGACATAAATGATGTGTATTATAATGGTGATAGGGACTACAGCCTTTTTAACTGTTCAGACTGCAAAAGCACTCTCGGTTGGGTAAACAGCACAGACGGTACCTACAACATTTTGAAATCAGGTATATTGTTTTTGATTTTAAATAACACTCTACTGAACTCGGATATAAGTCTATTTAATAACTACTCCTCAATTTCTTTATTTGTATATTACATAGAGAGGTATGTAAGACAAGGCTCAAGCATTACTGTTTTCAATATGGACAATAAGAACCAAGCCATAAATTTATATATTGTTAGGAAAAGTTGCTTTAGATTAAAATTCTCAGGCACGATTGATGAATATCGGGAGCATTTAGATTCAGGTTTAAATAGAGACGTCTTGAATGGGGATATTCAGTACTTAACCTCAAACACGAGCAAGTCCAGATTAGTGCTCTATAATAGAATCCTGTTTACCTATAAACCTAGTGAAAGGTGTAATCCAATTTGCAGCCGCAATACTCACGACAAAGACTGTTTTGATGCTGTTGTGGAATGTAAGGGTGAGATCTCTAAATGCACGTGTGAACCGGAGGCTCGAAACTCTCCCAGTCAAGTGCAAGGTACGAGCCTTAATGCTCATAAAGTGTACATTGGAGGAGCAGAATATGAGTATTTAAAACACCTGATCTTGCGAAACAGCCTGTTTCGCAATCACTCCTCGCTAAACGTTCCGATTCTTTGTGATGACTTAGTGTTTTAATCAGCTAGGATAAATATATTAAGAATGAATAAACACATTAAATGGCCTAAACAAGGGAATTAATTATATATTTAAAAATTCTGTCTCGTTGACATCATTAATAGGTTATGTCATGTCGGTTTGATCAATAAGGTATCGCTTATTTGATCTTGCTTCACATCTGAATTCGTGTCTGTTCCTAATATAGCTATCCCATTATTTTATCGAAATTTACGTCCAGAGGCCCGACTTCAAGACAAGTTAAGGATTCGTGATTAACCCTCTGTTGTAGTGTCTTTCAAATGATAAAATTTGACTCAAGGTCTAGAGATGAATCAACAGAAGACCAAGTAAATCGAAATAATAGTTTTAATTTCAAAGAAGCATACTTAAACTGAAGAGAATAGGTACTGGCCTATTTGTTTGAATTTGAAGCTCATCAAGGCATATTTAGGGTTTTGCTTTGAGCCTCAGTCCAAGCCTTGGCAATAGTTCTTTTCATTTCATCATCGCCCTCTTCATACATCTTTCTCATTAAGTTCTGAATCCCAGACATTGGATTTTCCATGTCAGAGGAATCAAGTCCCATATCTCCAAGTCCTCCAGATGAACCAAGTCCGCTACCCATTATACCGTTTCCAATGTTGTCAGAATTTGAAGATTTTTTGAGTGGACTGTCTTTGTAGGACAATCTTGGCCACTTTGCATTAGAGTTAGTCTTCCTCAGTGTGATTATTACCATATCCTTTTTAATCTTGTGAGTGCACTCATTTGAAGTAATCTCGCTGTGAAGTTTAACGGTGAATATGTAAAATTTGTTGTCAAGATTCTTAACTAACATCTCAATGTTATCCTTACCAAATTTTAATTCTAAGCAATCTGGTTTATCTTGAACTCCGACCAAATCTATATATATCTTGATATTTTTATCCGTTTGATCCCAACTATATTTGGTAATTGGCGTGTAAGCCTCGATTGGGATAATGTTAGCAGTACAACTATTGTTGTTATTTGTAGAATTGTGGGTTGTTTTTCTGTCTGAGTTGTCCATTTCAATATTAGTATATTGAGAATTCGTACTTGAGATGTTGTTCAAAACAACGTTCGTGTTGCTATTTCCAATATTCTCAAAGTTTCTCCTGCAGTTATCAGATATGGACATGTTTCTTTGCTTCTCTTCAAGTAGCCTAATCTGATTGTTCAATATCATTTTGACACCATCTCTTTTGCACTGGCTTTTTAAAGTCTTCAACTCATTCAAATCTCCCTGGATTATACTTAAGTTGCTCATCTTTATACTTACTTCAGACAAATGCTAATAAAAGATTTTCCTGTATAGATGTCAAATATAACAATAAAAATCGAAAAACCACCAAAAACTCCAGTTTAGTTTGTACGTTAACGCTTGGAGTTTCCTCAATCCAAACAAGTATTTTTAAATTTCTTATTCTTCTACTTACTTTGAGACAGAATTTAATCTGTTTATTTGTCTCTATAATTTGGCGCAACTTTTTCTCTTACTTTTCCAGAGAAATGTCAGCGTTAAAGATAGGCGGTAACTTGCTACACAATTTTATTTTCATTTACTAGAAAGGTTTTCCGTCAACTATTTTAAACAACTAAATAACCTAAAATGGAGCTATATTGTTTCAGTAACCATTTGGAGTGACTACACAAGTCTCAACTATGTAACTAAATTTTTGAGTAAAAGAGGATGTAGTTTAACCCTAGCAATCAGTTTTTAACTAAAGACATGCATTTTAATTTGTGTACTATAAAAGCAACATATGTGCTGTATCTGTTTCGTTTTCTTAAATAGATGATACAGATTACATGAGTTTAACGTGCTTAAACTTGATTTTAAGAGACTAAATAGGCTTATGAGTCGAAGTATTTATAAATTTATCCCATTTTCTATTACCACTGTGTGGCTAGGTTAGGTCTAAAATAATACATAATTTGGTTTCGTAGTGGAAATATCATATTTAGAATAAAATGTGGCGAACAAAACATAATTAATTGGAATATAGTTAAATGAAAAAAATCAAACTAAAAATGGATATATTAATTTCTCCTTAAATACTGTTCAATACAGACAGGTAGTTTTTGATAATGCTCTCGTTCGTTTCTAGAGGTTTATTTTTAGCGATGTTCGACTCTATAGTGTTCTCAATTGGATTCTCTAAAATAGGAATTTTAACAATTTCCCAAGACGGATCGGTAATCCAATTATTTTTTTCGATTATCTCCTTAATTTCATGAGAATCCTTTGGAAAATTAATAGATTCACTTAAAACATTCATGCTTATGCAACTATGTGAACAGCCAATATTTTGAATAATAGTATCTCGAATAGAATTATAAAAATTATCTATTCTTGAAACCTTGGATTTCAAAGCATCATTATTATTTAGAAAAATCCACATGCTGGCAAATTTACAATTTGTGAGAAGTTCGTTGAATTGAATTATTTCCTTAATTGAAGGTTCATTTTGTATTGGAAGTGGGATTTGGTAGGTGCATGCCATAAAGTCTGGAGAAATTGGTCCTCTTATCATAGAAAGTAACAAAATGTCCTGGACTATTTCCAATTTGGTCCTATTTGGGTGGATTGTGTATAAAAGCAAGACTGCTAAGTTATTTACTAAACTGTATTGTCCTTTACTTATCTGATCTTTAACACAATTTTCGTATTTTTCTAAAAAGGATATGTCATACCTAGACGCAGAATTCAATAATTTTTGAATATCTATATCTATTTCTGTCATTATTCAATGTTTTATTCAAGTGCATATAATTGTGTACTGATTCAGTGAAGTTCCGTGTTTTTTGTTTTAGTTTGCTATTTTTTACCGAAACCAAAGGCTTTTTGTGATCAGATAAATTATTCTACCACTTCGTCTTAAACGTGTATTAAAATTCGAATGGAGCAATTACTAAATTCACTAATAGTGATAATTCAATGCTATTCACTAACCTTATATTAAATACAGTCCCCTTTTAAAATAAAATCAAGCATTTATACTCTGTGATTATTTTTGTCTAGTTAACTAAGCATTATAATTTCATCAAAAATAGTAACTAGTGGGCGGTATACGTAATTTTATCATACCGTCTTCTCAAACTGTCATTTATACTTTACATTAATATTTAACACTGATTATAGTGAAAAAAATAGCTTAATACTAACACAAGTAAGGTTTAGTGAATACAAATTCAAGTATATGAGAACAAAGAAGAGTGAGAGTAGAAAATAAAAAATATATTTGGGTAGTTCTTACAGATTCTCACACTGATAGGAACACATATTATTTGATGAATCTATCCCACTCTCAAATAAATGTCAATTCTACCATTCTTACATTTATTTCAAAAAACCGAATTTTGTATTTATTTTCATCTTTACCTAACATATTTTGCGTCATTATCCATTATAATTCCAAATATGTACTGTCTTATATATAATTTTTATTTACTTCACAACAAACAACTTGTGGCGCCTAATTCTATCATTAGGGGAATGGCGGGGAAATTAATTATAGGCTCACATGAAATACAGGATAGAACACTTTCGATAAATTGAGTTCAGAATATTAAGAGTGAAATAAATTTATAATTTAGAAAAAAAGAAGGGCAAATTTTAGTGTTTTGAGAAAAAACATAAATATTTTCTTTATAGGTTTATATTAACTTTTTTAATAGTAGACTGACTTACTTGTTATTGGATCTTTTCACTTGGATTATCAAAGTGAGCTCAACAGATTAAATTTGGAAAGAGGAACCACTGATTTTTTTAGTTTAATAATTTGAGTACGATAAAACAAAATGGTTACCATATATCGCCAAGATTGTGCAAATGATGACCTGGATGATTTGGAAGGACAATATGGGGAATACTCAGCGAACTTGAGAATGGGTTTCATTAGGCGAGTTTATGGCCTGATTTTATTCCAAATTCTTACAGATATTGCTTTTACTTCAATATTCATTTACTACAAACCCCAGATAGTATCGTTCTTAGTGAAAAACAAATTAACACTTTCTGCACCATTGACCATAATGTTCATGACAATTATTTTGCATTTTATATCATACTTTGTTCCGAGCTTATTGAATAGTTATCCAACGAACATATTATTCTTCACGGCAGTGACAATACTTGAAGCACTTACAATTGCATTCTTTTGTTTCCTTGTAAACCAGAGATACATATTGTTGGCGTTGGTAATTACTTCAGTGTCTGTTATTGGCCTCACAATGTTTGCATTCCAAACGAAACATGATTTCACATCATACTATATTTACATTTTCTATGGAATGATTGCCCTCTTTGTTTTCTCATTTATCTACCTCTTCTTCCCAACTTCAAGGATTATTGAGCTCATTATATCGCCTATTGGAGCTATATTCTTCTCATTTACTCTTGTTTCAACAACACAATCTGTAATTGGTGACAGGAAAAATGTATTCTATGAAGATAGCTATGTTTCAGCAGCATTGACAATTCACAGTCAAATCATCAATATTTTCATATATGTACTCAGGTTTATAATGGCATTAAATCATGAAACTAGATGAACGATCCCGTAATGTTTTAGGAATTCAATAATTATTACAATAAATTAATAGTCATAAATATATTATTTCTATATAGAGTTTTCCCCACTCCTGTTCGGTGAATTCAGGTTTTACTAAAATTAAGGGAAAAAATTGGGAGATCTCGGATGTTTATGTTATTCCGTTACTTTGCTACTTATTATTCGATAGATAAATTGTATTACCTTCGGAGACGTTCAAGCTAGTAGAAACTGATGTATGAAAACATTATCAAAGAAGTGAAAGTGAAACAAAGAAGTTTCTCAAGAAAGAAAGCAATGCTGAAGGCATAAAAAAGCATTTAGGAGGAAGCATTATTTTAAATATGTCATTCTTTTTTGTTTGTCTCTCTTTTGTTCCAACTTCCCTTCCCGTTGTATTTAGGACAGAAGGCCTCTTATGGCGCCATAGAACTAACGTTGTGTGTTCCCGCCAACACCAATAAATAATTTTTTCCTCACGAGAGGAATTCTGCTTTTTTTTTTGATACTAATAGTAAACTGTGGTAAGATTAGTGACATAAGAAACTCTCCTTAAATTGTACGGTTTAAGTTATTTGAAGACGGATCTATCCTAGTTTCTTAATTTTGAAGTTTTTCCTTCTTGTCATCATTTATTTGACACTACTTACCGGAAGAACCACAAGTAAATTCGTATTTTCAAGCTCTTTATAAAAAAAATAGGTAGTAATCAGGTATAATAATACTAAAACACTGAAGTTTTTAATCTAAAATGATAAATGAGTGAATTTGAAGTGTACGACACAAATACAGCCGCTGACGGCGATTCTGGAACAGTTATCACAACCAATGTAAGTTTAAACGGTGATTATTCACATTATAGTAAATGAAATGTTGAATTTGAATTAATTTACTTTATATTTGTTATGTAGGAGGGAGAAGTACCAATTTGGGCGATCATTACCACTGCAGTTTTATCATCACTAGTGCTTTGCGCTCTGATTGCATTTGTTGTTATTTACTTTAGGGAAAGGGAGAGGACGAAAACAAGGGAGAGAATAGAGAGACAATTTAGAATAGCTGAATCAAAGAAGCTGACAAAATATTTGCAGGTACTGAGAGAAAGAATGATGGCTAGAAATCATAACCCACAACAAAATTTAAATCCAAATCAGGTTTTACCCGCAAATTCTGGTTACATAGGAAATCCCACAGTCGGATATCCATCACCTCCACCTCCCTTATTCCCTCAAACTTCGCTACCCCCTCAAGGAAGTGGATATCCAGTTCCTCCTCACGGTCACATTAAACAGCCTTACAATAATCCACAAGGGTTTGCATTCTCTCCACCTGTTGTTCCCATTCAAGGCCCTCCAACTCGCCCTATGATGCAACAACCGCATCCAATTCAATCAAACACGAATTTACAGTCCAATAATCATATGGATAGCAATGTTAAATACGGAACAATGTCTCTAAACATTCAAGATCCATCATTGGTTCCAGAAGGACCACCCCCTGTTCCTCCACCGGGGTATGTAACAGTTCCTATTGTATTATCTTCTCAGAACAATTAATACTGGAACGAATTATTTTTATGTTTTATTTGTCTATGCGTAAATTATATTCAATCATCTTCACATTTTCCGTAGTTCTTAAGATAATTAACTTTTTTTAAAAGTACTCGGATATTTACGTATCTTATATTCTCAAATTCCGACGTCAAATGTTGAAATGTGTATTCTTATAGACAACATTCTTTCTACGTACTTTTACTTGGTACTTAAGATCATGATCATACACATAAGTAGTATATTAATGTCATATTTAATTTAATTTGTCCACATGCAAATTTATTATCTTTATTTGTGATAAAATTGAAATGTCAAATACCGGTGCAATATTATTAATGGCGGTAAAAAAAATGCAGAAAAAGCAGTTGCAAAAAAAATGTGCATGCAGCAAGAAAAATAGATAGTAAGGAATTTTTATTTGATATTTTCTTTAAAGCAACATCTAATATGATAATTTAATCCTCTATGGTGTGTTAGCTCGGAGGTTTATATTATTTTTGTTAAACTTGTATCAAATTAAAACATAGTTTCAATTGGATAGTGCAATTAAGACGATCACTAATAATTAAAAATAATTAAAAAAATTGGCCTTACATATGAATGGTCCACAAAACTTTTTTATTTTTATATTAGCAAGCAATAGAGGTATTTAAGTTTTAGTTACAGAATTATATATATATATATATATAGGCCGAAAATCGAGCCACCAATTAAAACAATTTTGGTATGGTAGAATAGTTGATAATATCGTTAAAAGTAATTAGGGGGTTCACAAATTTTTTGAATTTGTTTAACAAAGTAATATATTAAGAATAATTATTATCAAAAGTAATTCATTATTATAGAATTTTATTATGAATATATCTAAAAGGGGTAAGAAACTATCCAAGGAAGATAGGTACAAAAACAGTAACAATAGCAATATAGGTAACAATGGTAAACTAAGCAAAATTAATGATCTGAAAAAAACCATAGCAGGTTATAATGAGATTCAAAAAGGTAATAATATAAGTAAATTGTTTGAAGGGATGAATAATTACAATAAAAAATTAGTGGAAAGTGGATTAAACAATGTATGTAGGGTAATTGTACTTGATTGGCTGATAGGTGTTCACAGAAAGTTTCAATTTAGACCAGCAACAATACACATTGGAATAGCAATATTTGATAAGTTTATTGTTAAAAATAATAATTATGATCTCATTAACTGTGATAATTTACAATTGGTAGGAGCAACATGTTTACATATAGCATCAAAATATGAGGATATAAACCCTGCCGTATTGCTTGATTACTGTATAATGAGCAACTCTGAATTTAAACCAACTGATATGATAAACATGGAAGTAGAAATACTTAATACATTACATTTTAAAGTATCTGACGAAAAAACGATTATAGATTATCTAGATTCTTTTTTTAATGAAGAATTTATAAAAAAAGTGAATAAAAAAAGACTTCCAAAATATTTCTATTCAAGTGCACTGTACATATCAGAATTATCATTACTTCATCAAACAATGATATTTATAAATCCTAAGCTACTTACTGCGTCAATTTTGATACTATTATGCATAATATTCGAAAAAGAGGAAAATAACAGTGAAAACATATATATATTGAAGGAGTTTAAGTACAAAATAAAGAATTACTCAAAAATTAATTATATAGTTGATGACGTCAAATTAATTATTAAATACTTGATTGGAATTATAAATGAACAATTTTTGTTGGAAAAAAAATATATGACAAACAATGAAAAATTAATTGAAACAAATTCAAGCGAGGAATTACCATTTATTTATTTGAAGGATCTCACAAATAAATGGAGAAATTCGTATAGCTATTTATATAATAGTTTTATAAACATAAAATCGTGATCAACTAACATTTCCTTTAAAGAACTTAAATAATTGGTAAATAAAGAATAAAAATTGAAAAATATATAACTCAAAGTCCATCACTATTTATCAAAAATAACAACTTGTTTAATGTGAAACTAACTATATATATTAATTTAGATTATTATCGTCTATATGTCATTTAAACGTGGGCAAGTCATTAATGCTATTTATTATTGGCGGAAACAATATATGCTAAATAACTTTTAATACAAATTTTCATATGAAATTAATAAAGTGTAAATGTAAACAATTAAAAAATAACAACTAATAAATTTTTACTAACACAAAAAGATTGAAAAAGGCAAAACAATCTAATGAAAATATTGTATAATAAACTATTGTAACGATCAAAAAAATTTAAAAATTAAATATCAAGTAAATTATCTAAAGTAATCAATAAAATTAAATTCGAATGAATTAAATGAAAATAGAAAAAGTAGATGATATTCAAGCTCCTGGAGATGGAATCCTTTCAGTTTCGTTTCAACCACATCCAATAAACGATAAATGGAACTTGGAAAGAGTGTCAATATGTGGTGAAAAAGGAGTTTCAATATGGTCATTTGATTACAATGGTAATCATCATAAATTAGGTTTTATTGAAAGTATTACAAATTCAATAATTAAATTATGCAGATGGAGTAATGATGGAAAATACCTGGCAATAGTTGATATGGAACAAATATCAATATACTATAAAAATGACGAAAATAACACGCATTGCAGCAACAATATTTTTAAGAGTTATACCTGTAATTCAGAAAATAAAGATTTAGAAGAGACAAATGATGATAATTCAGAGCAATTACTTGAGAATTGGACTATTTATTCTTCTTTTCCAAGCAGTGATATAAACGAATGTACAGACATATGTTGGCTTAAAGGGTCTAGAATACTTATAAATGGCACGGTCTCTGGAAACCTATTAGTTTACAATATAGAGGAAAAATGTCAATCTTGTAATTTGTTTGTGAAAGATATGATTGAAATTGGATTTAAGGACAGAAATATTAAACAAAACATTAACGAAGTAGGACATGTATCAGGTTTAAATGCCAACAAAAATGGATTATTTTTAGCATGTCAAATGAGTAACAAAAAGTTGTACGTATTTGAAGTAAAATACAATTACAAGGAAGCTGATAAAAAGAGCTTGTCTAGAAGAAATTGTATACAATTATCATATTTATTAGATGAGGATAGATTAATATCAAATTCACCTTGTATTTTTACATTTATAAGAAGGCCCATATTTGATCCAATAACATGTTTAATTGGTTGTCCTTATGGTGAAGTTAAAACATCATATTTTTCGTGTTTGTTTCCATTTAAGGATGTGTCTGATAGTTCTCCGTTTGGATGGACAGAATCGAGAAAAATGAAAAATAATAGTTACGACAACATAGAGGACGTATGGAATTTAAATAATGTAGGTAATATATCATCTATTAACGGTAAATTAGAATTTCCAGAAGCCTACAGATTAAGAGGACATCAAAGGAGAATCAGATTATTCGAATTTTCTCCAACAATAATAACAGGAAATGATGAATTATTTACCTTATGTGCACAAAGTTCCCAGGACGGATCAGTAAGTTTTTGGAAGGTGATATATGACTTAAATAAAATTGACAAAATTAAGTCAATTGAATGTTTTTTTGTTCTATCTAACTTTATGGATGAGCAAGCAAGTGTAACTGATATATCGTTTAATAATATGAATAATGCAATATTAATAGGTTCAGATGACAACAAATTAACATTGATTAGTTTTGAGTTTGACGAGTTTTCTTTATTGAAATCATCAATAATAAATTCATCAAATATATATGAATCAAATTGGAATATTTGGAACTATGATTATATACCAGAAAGACCCTCAGTAGATGTGTTAAATAGTAAGAGTGATGAAAGTGATAATAACATTCAAAAAAGCACACAAAAGAACAAGGTACCAATAATAACAGTGAGTGAAATAATAGAGCATCAGGAAAGAACAGAAGAGTCAAAAATTACAAGCAAAGGTACTAAAATAAGAAGAATACAGCCTATAAATTTATCACTAATATCAAATAAAGAAAATACAGATAGTTATGTAACATTAAGCAGTAATACTAATATCGGGAATGAAGCTAGTAAATATGATGAAAACAAGGTTGACATTAAGACTGTAGGTAGCAATTTAAAAATAGAAGATAAAGAAAATAAATTTAAGCCTTCAAATGACGCAATATCTTTAAATGTTAGTGAAAACACAGAAATCAATAACAATAATGACTCTTTAGAAACACGAACAAGCACTAGGGACGAGAATATAAATAAGTGTAGTGAAAATAGCGCAACAAATAATGACATAAATACAACAAGCGATAAAGTTGGAATTTGCAAGAATCCATTAAAAAAATCAGAAGAAAACGACAATAATAATAATTGTGGTTCTAATTCTGATTTTTACTTGGGACTGTTTATGAGAGAATGGGTAAAAAACATAAAATATCCAAAAAGATTATCAGTTAGTTTTGATACTGTAATAGATGATAAGACATATAAAATGTGTATATTTGTTGACAACAGAAAAGTATTAGAGAATAAAAATAAAAGTAGGGAAGTAAATACAGAAATTATATGCATTAAACAAGAAAAGAATGATAACAATGATACTTTTGATAGCATAAAAAAAGATGTACAATGGTTTAAACCAATTAGCAATAATAATATAGTGACACATATTATAAGAATAAAAGACATGTTACTTATATTTTATTCAAATTACGTTGATAAAGATAATAGTTTGTTTATAAACACTAATATTGATATATTGAATATGAAAACGGGAACAAATATAATCACAGGAATAACAATGCCATATGTATTGAAATTAACATTATGTTGTAGTTTAGAAATGATACTGTTGATAACAATAAACGGTAAATTAAAATTACTTGAATTGCCGTCAACAACAACTTCCGATTACAATAATGTACGACTGAATTTGAATTGGATATTGGATACAGATTGGTCATATCTGAATGATTCTAAATTAAGCAGAGTTGATTTATTTATTCATAAAAACAGAAATATCAATACGTTATATAATAATGATATTAATAAAAAACCTATTGTAGTCTTGTATTATGAGGATGGAAAAGTATTTTCATATTCATTCAGTTTGCTCAATTTTATTAGAATAGATGATTTGGAATATTACAAATCAGATTATTGGTCAATGGTTTTTCAAAAAACAGCGTTAGAATTTACGAGAAATGAGGACAAAAGATTTTCAATAATTAAAGACCTATCAATATCAGTTACGGATGAATATAACGAATATGAAAGTGAGATTTGTAATATAACAAATGACATTTATGAAAATGATAGTGTTGACTTAAACGCTAATCAATGTGAATGTGATGAAAACACAAGTGATCACGGAAAATTTTCTCACGATTCCTTTTTATTAAGGGAAATTCAAAAGACCTCTCGTTATGTGCATTTAAATAATCAAATAAAAAAGGATCCTAGAGAAAAAATATTTACACTATTTGGTCATATAATAGGCAATTTAATAAGTACTGAACATATATATGAAGATATAGATGGGAATAATTGCGAGAACACAGAAAATGTGTACAGCATATATAAAAAAAGAAGTATAATGTGTACGAGAATGCATATAGAACACCAAATGTCGTCATCACTTGTTGTAAACTCCAGAAATGAGTTTAAATACTGGTTCAAAGTATACATAAAACACGCACTTGATTGTTTTGAATCTAATTTACTAAAGGAAATAGTGAACCATTGTATTGAAATGATCAGAGAAAGTGTTCTAACAAGTAACTACAATAATTCCAGTAGAAAAAATCATTCTATACCCTCATGGTGCGACTACCACATGCTTTGCACACTTGAATTGGATCCCATACACCTGTTATTAAATGATATAATACCATTCATAGATGAATACATACACATTCTAGAGGCCCCCGAAGACATATCCAAATTAACCAAATTGTACAATAATAAAGCAAACACTATGGATAAAATTAAAGAATTCAAGAGTGAACTAGTTAACATTAAAACCGAAATATCGCTTAGAATCAAGAGAATAAGCGAGGAATACGAAGAAAGAAAATCTTTAAAGTTAAATAGTTACAAAACACAAAGCAATTATTCGTCGCAAAATTCAAACGTAAATATCGACAACGGCTTTAATTCGAGATTGGACTTTTTAAACTCCATCTTCTAAATAATTTTACTTTAGCGCTTGGAGACGTAATTAAATAAGTGTTAGACCTAAATAATTTGCCGCCCTCTAGTTGTTAGTAATAATTAGTGCCCAATTTGACAGAAATTAAGTATAACACAAAAAAATGTAATTAAATTAGACGGTAAATATTAATTTTAGTTATATATAAAAATAAAGTAATATGTCCTTTGTTATTTTAGTTAATTTTCCACAGTGAGTAACGAATCAAGTAATATTTTTTAAAGGTAAGGCGATACATAGACTTGTTATTAATTGCGTACCAATTTAAACGTGGATAAATCATTATCTTTTGTACACATTTATGTTCGTAAATAAAGCATATACAATATCAAGGTTGCTTTTTATTTCGAATATAAATTATTTTGGTTAAGCAAGTAGTCTCTTTGCACGCCTTTGTTTAAATATAACAAAACAGTATCGAGAAAAGAAGTATCTAAGACGGTGTATATTAAGTATGTCTAGCTATTACAGTCTAAAACTATGTATAATAGCCTTGAGCGTTCCCCTATTGTTTGGCATGAATATTTCAATATTGAACTTTACAGATCCATATATAATACTGGATTATGGGTTATGTGGAAATAAGGGTTCATTTATAGAAAGAACGAGTTGCGATGGAGGGTCTTATGCGATGTACAGAGTTACATTGGCATTCTTTTCGGCGTCATTATTGGCTTCCTTTACACTGAAGAATTTAATTAATAAGAGTCGAGTGTTCGGTTTGAAGATGGCACTGTTTCCCTATTTGATAGGAGGTATTGTTACAGCATTGGCGCCGAATTTCAAGGTGTTTTGCATAGGGAGATTCATAAGTGGTTTTCCACTCGGTATTTCAACAGCAGCGGTCATATTTATTTCTGAAATCTCTCCCAAGGACAGAAGAGGATTGTATGCAACACTTTACGGTATATGTATTCCTGCAGGTCAAACCATAATATACTGCACGGGACTGTATCTTCCCCCGGTATCGCAGTTGGTTGAGTCTGACCTGCAAAAATACCTGATGTATTGCAGGGCCACATTTTTGCTCCAGTCCATTATCTCCTTCATCGCCATTTTGGGAGTGACTGCTTTCTGCAGAAGTGAAACTCCGTGTTTGTTAATTTCCCAGGGAAGAGCACACGAGGCGGAACAAGTGCTTATGAAGATATATGACGATCCTTCAGTAGTGAATGCCGAGATGGATTCTTTGTTACTGAGCAATCAAAGAATGATTGAAGAGAGCAAAAACAGCGAGAAGACCACTTTTTCAACACTTTTAAGCAGAAAGTACTTCCTTCCGATGTTTATGTCTGTTGTTGTAACCATTGCAGTTAGCGGAAGTGGCATTGGCATATTTATTCAGAAAATGAGTTCGCTTATAGGCTCAGCTTCTGGCTTACCTGGAGAAAAAATCATTTACATTGTTATCATAATTTCGTCCATAGAGACTTTATCGTGTTTCTGTGGCGGAAAACTAATAGAGCGCTATGGAAGGAGGATTGTAGGCATTGTTGGAACCGCAGTCATTTCAATATCGCTATTGTTTTTAGCGTTGTTTACTATATTCAAGGATCACTTTTCGAGTTTTGTCGTTCAGGCGGTTCCAATTGTCACATTCACTACATTTTTGGTTTCATTCCAAGTTGCAATATCCCCAGTGTCCATTGCCTTTGTTCCAGAAGCATTGCCTACCAAAGTGCGCTCGACTGGCATGGGAATCTGCGCCTTTGTAAACTGGCTTATTAGTTCCGTCTACATCCCCGTATCTTACATTATCTCAGATTTGACCGTTTACTTCCTCTCTTCTGCATGTTGCGGCATGGTCTCGATACTTTGCTACTTTTACATGAAAGAGACGAAGGGATGCACTATATCGCCGTACGAATCCGAGTACTCTTCGTTGAAGACATCTGAGATCTGATCTAACGAACTTTTAGTTGCAAGCAGCTTGCGAGATTTAGATACGGAACCGGTCAAACATGCAGGGGAACGCGGCCGGTGTGGGGAGGCTTGTTTCTTATGAGCGCCATTTTTAGGTATATTTTTTTTCGAGAATAGGTAAATAAAATGGATAGTGAGTGCACGGCTACCTGTCTCGCGTTTTATGATCAACGGTTTACGCTGCACCTCAACTTCAACAGACTTCCGTCTCCGCCATGGTCTGCAGGCGCCGTAACCTTATGTTGACCCTTGCAGCGCTATACGTCAAAAGTCTCACAGTAATTCCACTACAGGAGCATTCGTTGGAGTTTGAATCTACACCATTCTAATCTGCATTTGTGTTTAATTTTTATACTGGTAATTACATGGTTGCCTTATGCACACGGCAATTCTAACTTTTATTGCGCGTGTCTTTTAATAGTTTTCAGAAGCAATAGTTGCAACTAGGCGCCCATTCCCGTGCTTGACTTTAAGCCGGGGAGCGGGCACTCTTTGTTGGGATTCGAAATAGAGACGGTTAAAATGAGGAGTTTAATTGGTTTCACGAGTAAAAAGACAGTGAATTGTGTAGGTGAATGACCGAACTTAAGTGTGAAACAACGGCTAATTCGTTTTTTAACTTGCACTTTCGCACTTTGGACCGAAATTGAGAAGAAACACCTTGTTTTTACGAGATTAGCTACTTACAGTGTGTTTATCCTACATCTACAACCGTCCCATTTCAAATGTTATTCTGAATGTAAACTAGGCAAATGCCGGTTTAGCTCTAGCAATAAACAAAGCAACTCCTCGAAACCCACACATATGTTCCTTTCTCCTCTTGAGTAACTATAGGAGATCCTCGTACTTGCGCAGAATCCAAGGAACTCGCTTCTTGTTGTTCCCACTTCGGAGAGTCGCGACTGCAGACGCTCCGTTATTTCGCTCACAGAGCTAGTTTAATGTGAACCGCGACCACTCGTGGCGTTTATAGTGGTGTTCGAGGCTTCGGTTCTCCAGTTATCCTGGAGACATTCATTCAGAAGTAGTGTTATTTTAAGTTGATTTTAATTCGACAAGTGAATTCATCGTGTGTTCAGTGACACTTTTTTCGTATTCCTGTTTTTGCCTTGCTGAGAAACGCCCTGTTGGAAGGACTCGGTCGAACGGCTTCCGTACACCACGACAGCAGGGAGTCGCTGCCACGAAACTAATTATACGAGCCTTAAAATACGGCATTTACCGGGCCTCACTGGGAAAATACAAAAATTCCGGTTCTCGCTGCTTTTTAAATAGCACTCCTCTTCACACTGAATTTAACCTGTACATGGTCCGCTCATTGTCCTGCGCGAACTCACTTTTTGCCTTTCTCTGAGTTTTTCCTTCTCATTCTCTCCATATGCAACATAGCCAGTTCCGAATTCATTCTTGGAATCTGAACCTCTCCCGCGTCTGTCGAAGATGAGCCGGTGGCAACTGTGGCGTTCCTCTCGTCACTCAACGCGTCCTCGGCAGCAACACCAGACTGTGAGTTGTGAGTCTGTGTGTTGTCGTTAAAGCTGGCATTTGAAGCAGAGCTAGCGAGTGCAGGCAAACAACTTACACTGTTTTTAGAGGAATCTCTGGTGCCTTGCTCGCAATTAGACATTCTGTCTATAGTCTTGATTGTGTTGTCCGATTCTAGAAACTCAATGATCTCAGAAGACGCTGTTATTGAATCTGAAAATGACTTGGCGACGTCCCAAACTTTAACTTGTCTTCCGGTTCTCGGGTCAACTACAGAAACGTGAGGGAGCTTTGAAATATTATAAAGATTAACCCACTCAATGCCCTGAGGTGTGTTGCTGCTTCTTTGCCAAAATATGAAATGCTCTTTTATAAATTCAATCATCAACGAATCGTTCCATATGTCCCTGTTTAGTATCATTGAAGAAAATTCTGTGGGATTTTGTATATTCACTAGTATTAATTTTTTCAAGCTTTTTGCCCTTTCTTTAGCCACTTGAAATGAATCATTAAACATTATCGAGTCCGGTGGCGAAAACATTTGCGTTGAAAAGTCATCCGTCAGGGGAATGGACTCGGAATTAAAATCGGCTCTGCTGTAAAAAGAATAATGAGACATGCTGTTCGCGCTGTCCTGGTGGTAATCCTGAATCAACTGGTCATTAAAGGAGGGTATTGGGGTTCTAACGTCCTCTTGCTGATCATAGTTAAGTTGATCGCTTCCCTCCGCCAAACCTCTCGAACCATTTGCGTTGGACTCATTCCCCATATTCGAAAAGTACTCATTTATCGCACTGTTCATGTCTCCAGGAAACATCTCCAAATACCTCCTCGCCAACCGCTCGTCCCCGCACCCCGATATGAGCTTGAAGCTCTCTATGTCCTCTGCAGAAACCATCCTTGCCGTGCATTTAACGACAATAAAGAGTCAGAACTATGTACACCGGCTCCTGGACCGAACCAACGCACTGACTTATTTATTCTAAAATTAACTTCTCTTTTTATTGTAATTTTGTATTATACTCGCCTGGTGGAAAAATAAATTATAATTTATTTGTGGGTTGAGAATTAAGTACCCCGGAAAAATAAATAAACGCAAAATTGATTGCTGCCTGCATGCGTGCCGGTGTACTGCTTGTTTGAAGCGCAGAGAGCCTCCTCCCGGCACAAGTCGCCCTAAAGTCTCGGCTTAAGTGGGAGCCCTCTGGCCGTCGGAGCAGGCTCTCCCGGACCACCCGTTTCCGGACAGTGTTCCGGCCGGGCAGGGAGGCCAGTGCGTACAGCTTCCTCAAGGGCGAGACTAGGCACAGGGTGCTTAAAATTCAGATTAAACAAGAGCGATGCAAATAAGCGTACAAACAACTGCGATAATTGGGCACTGGCGGCGGTCAATCAGGTAATTCAGATTAAGTTCCTATTGCAACGGAGGCCGGCTAGTCGGCTAGTCGTGAAAGTAGTTGAACAAGTCTATATTTTGGAAGGGATACCAATTCACGTTATTTTCCCTCCTTAATAGGTATTTTTGTATGCTGTTTTGCAGCTTGTCGAGTCTGTACTTGCACAAAGTTAGAGGCTTTCCTCTGGACAAGAATCTGTCCTCCTCGCCGTACTCATCGACGTACAAAGTTGAGAATTCGCAGGCCCTGGACGAGTAGATGTAGGACTTCTCGGGTTCTATCCAGTTAAAAATGTTATTTGAACTGACATTTTTCGTGGACGCGACGTCTATCCTGAAACATATGACGATAGAGGAGGATACGTGCAGGAAGAAGGCGAGGCCGTTTCCGCACCTGGTTATGTGGTCTTTTATGGGAGTGGAAGCGAACGACATGTTCAAACCGGTTCCATATGGAATGGAGTAGCAGATGTGTTCGGTTTCGCCTCTTGCGTCCTTTTTGCCCTCGTAACAATAGTAGTACGACTTGAGGAAAATCGTTGAGTTCACTGAGTTGTCCTCGGGTTCGTTGCAGCAGGAATTATCGCTACACAAAACGGCTCCGCAGGACAAGCAGAGCAACAACTGATTTATCTTTGCCTTGTTGCTCCCGCTCCAGTGCTTCATCCTGTTGGATATCAGCTTGTTGTATAGCGTGTGGTACATTTTCGGGAGAACTATGTTGTTTTGATTGTAGCAATTAATTAAAATAAGACCATCTCCGTAATTGTCGATACACAAACGCCTTTCGTTAATGTACCCCGACGTTTTGAGAATAAAGTCCAACTCCCCGTCGCTCAAAACTCTGTAGTACGTATTTATACTCTTGTTCAACAACTGAGTCTCGCCGTTGCTGTTCTTGGAGTGAACGAGCACGTCAACCGAAGTAAGTGGCAAGAAAACCCTCTTTAGTGGGAGGATCTTAATGAAAAGTATGTTTTCCACTATTGAATTCAGCAGTTCGATTTCCCTGACGCGCTCTGAGTCTCCGTTCGCACCGTCGCTGTGCTCGAAGTTGGTCAGTAACTCAACCGCGTCCATTAAAACGCTAGTTTCAAGATTAAATTTGCTCGATATCTTCTCTGTGTAATGTCTAACTGCGTCTTTTGGATTAAAGCCGTCCGTCTCTAGTCCCGGATCGTTCGGATTCCCACCGTCCTCCCTGTCGCACTCGCTCAAAAGCAAGTCCTGAAACCTAGAGAGGCATTTCAGCCAGCCAAGCAGCCCGTAATGCACCACCTTCGAAAGGTCCTCGATTTTCTCCAGCTTGAACATTCCGCTGAGCGAAAAGTCGTCTATTCTAAGATCGTGCTCGGTCGTTAGCTTATAGTTCGGAAACATCTGCTCATTCAAGATGTAGTGGATCTTCTCCGGAGTCCCGCATCCGCTCGTGACTGAGTTGCTGAATCGGTAGCCAGACTTGTTCTCCCCGACGTAGTTGTCCTCGAAATTCAAACAGAAACGGTCCCCACCGCATTCACAGCTGTCTTCCTCCTCGTTGCTTCCTCTGTTGGCATCCGCATCGCAGGGAGAACAGCCTGACCAAGGACGCATGTCAAGCTCCTCCATCTCAAAATCCGGGTGGCCGTTCAAGGACTCCGAGACGCGTCCAATCGGATCTGGTCGTCTGGACGAAACCCCAGCCGGTCTGGAGATCTGCACGGGAACGGATCCATAGGAATTGGTGAATATCCTGGTCTTGTTGAACGAATCGACTCTGACCGCCCTATACTCCATCCTGCCCTCCGCTTCGTTGTGTTTGACAAACAAATCAAAGTTGCGACCGTTTACCAGTTCGTCGCAGAAATTCAAAACCGAGAACTCCTCCTTGTTCAGGTGGCAGTTTTCTATAACCTTCCTTTTGTCTCTGCTGGAACGCCTCAACATCAAGTCCACGATGGGGTTACCCGTCGCACCTGCCCCGGTTTTCGCCCGGAACCTCTCATCCCAGTCGTCATTCCAAAACGTCCACACCAAGGAGAACACCTCAATTACCAGCATAATGACAATCACGCTTGATGCGTCCAGGTAATCGCCGGTCTCGGGCAGACTCCCCTCCTTTCTGCCCACGAATTCAGCTAATATAATGTAATTCAGCAAAAACTGGAATCTAGATGAAGGGGATTGCATCGAAACGAGGTCCCAAACGTCCATGTTGGAGCTGGCATTGTTCAAAACCGGCGACAAGCGCTTGAGCAAAGAAGCTCCCAGAATCGGAAACGAGTCAATCAGATCCCTAATTGCGTCCATTATTATCGAGTAAAGGAGCGGTCTGCAAGAGCTGTTGCTCTTGAACGATATGCTGTCCACAATTATGCTGTCGCTCAAAATCTTAACGAGAAGACTCACCGGATTCACAGACAACACGCAGTTTATGTACAACCTGTTGTTGATCAGATTGTGGGGCAGCAGATAATTAAAGGAGTTCAGTATCGACAGCACCTGCTGAAGCATAGGGTGGCTCTCGGGACTGACGGACAACACCTCAAAATCAGACGGGTCGCTGGCGTCGTCTTCAGATGACCCCCTCCTCCTCAGCGTATCTAACGCTGCCCCCAAGACGTCTCTCAGGCCGTAAGACTCGCCTCCCTCCCTCTCCTCGGCCGCGGCCGACTCGCGTCTCTTCCTGCGCAATAAGAGCGATCTGAACGGCAGTATTATGTTGGAGCTGGTCTTGCAATACGGACAACGCAAATTCGTGTAGTGGTAGAAGCAGCGTCGACTTCTGTAGTCCAGAACGGCGCCCTTTACTTCGCCAGTGGTGTTCGCCTGTCTAACAGAACTCAGCTCGTGAATTATGACGTCGTCTCCGGAAACGCCGACAGAAACCTTGATCACCTCCCTCCTCGGTATTATCGGGGCGTTCCTGTAGAAGAGACTGAACGCGGACGCGGAGCCGGGGCCCTCCTCCGTATCCGGTACCTGAATCGGACACGGATAAGGGGTAACGGAATCGGCGGGATTCGACTCGGAGTCGGAGTCGGAGTCCGGCTCCGAGCCAAAGACCAAGCTGGTGTCCAAATACGAACGGAACGAGTGGTCGTCTCCGTGTGGATTCAGAGCTCGTCTGGCCTCGTTAGCGTTGTCCAGGATGCGAGTGACAGCCGCCTCCTCAGACATGCGCAAGTTGCTCTCTATGAGCGACTTGTAGTAGTTCCCAATGCAGCTGTAGTGGATGATGTGGCCGCATACGGTCGTCAACATGCACGTGTAGTTCGGCGGTGAGTAGAAGCCGCTAATGCTCGAAGAGGATCTGAGGCTCTTTCTGGAGTTCATCGAAATGGTTTGCAGATCCAGGTACCCAAAAGTAGCCAAGTCGTCAGAGACGCCCTCGTCTCGGGATGACGTGTTTATTTCCTCGTGACAAAACACGCAATACTCGGCCTTCGTGCGCGTGTCAGAGACCGGGGTCTCGGACTTTCCATTTTTGTCAAACTCCTTCATGTGGCTGCTCATAAACTCTTTTTGTCTCCTCAGGTACCTCTGCATTATACTCTCCTGCTGCGATGAAACGCTCCTTTTGCTGCTGCCCCAATCTGCGGCCTCTCCCTGTTCCTTTTTGTACCTCAGGCAGATGTCGCTCAGGTACCTGTCTATGTACTCGCGGATTTGAGGACTCGCCTTCTTTCCTATGGACAAACCCCATTCCAGGAAGTAGCTGGCCTCGAGAGATATGTCGTCCAGCGCATCCCTACTCACCAATCTGAACCTGGGACCCGGGTCCTTTCCCAACGGCAAACTCGAGCTGTCCTCGCTCTTCCTAACCGAATATATGGCCTCGATCAGCACGTCCATCAGACAAAACCCACCCCTGCCGACTCCAATTTCCGGTTCCCGGCAGTCGTCTCGCTCCTCCGCGCGAAGACCCTCCAGCTCCGCCATCTCGAGTCTTATCGGAACGGTAAGCAGGCTGAACACATTGTCCACTCCGCTGCTCCTGAGTTGCCCAGAAACGTGCTCAATGTCAAGCGTCGAGATGCGCAGCTCCGAACGCGGTCCCGATTCCCTCCTCGCGGCCAGCTCCTTCTCCAAACTGTCGTACAAAAGACCGCACAGCTGGGAGTCCACTAGCAGGTAGTTGTAGTGGTCATTCTCCATTTCTTCCGTGTAACCCATGACCGTGATCCTCCCCTCGCGTCCTGCACTCCCGGCCCCAGCGTCGCTCTCCTCCGAGATTCCAAAGTAATCGCGTACCAAATCCTCGTTCACGGAGCCAGAAGCCTGTCTCCCTCCGACCCGGGTGCTCCCCTCGCTGCTCTGGACGCCCCCGCTCCCCAAGAAGTGCTTGCCCAGGCTCTTGTACTCAAATGCGACGCCGGAGTCGGTTCCGTTCTGGCCTCCGAGACGCGCCTGCGACCTGACTGAATTGTAAAACCTGACGACCTCTATGTTAACCAGGTTGAATATGAGTATGAAGGAGTACTGGACCGCCCTCGGCTCCGTCAAAAGGGTGCGGCTCTTGTCCAGGCCAAACAGCTTTGGCAAACACAAATGAACCACGCTTGAAAAAAGCACGGACAGCACGTAGGTGTTTCTGTTGTAGTCAAAGAGCGAAACGAAGTGACCGGTTTCCGGGACGTGACACAGCTTCATTGGGAACCTGGCAAACTGGCCGTTTACGAACCCCACGTCCCCGGAGGCGCCCCTGCCAGTCAAGGCCGACGGGGACCCTGCCCCGACTCCGCTTGCGTCCCTGCCTGCCTCCACCAGAGCCTTGTTCTGCCCGTACCAGTTGCACATCTGATCAACCATGAACCTGGTGAAACTGAGCGAGTTCTCGTTGTTCAGAAAGCTGATCGGGACAACGGGGTCGTAAAGCATCCACCCGAGAGGCTGCTTCATCCTGTAGAGCACGGGTCTCCTGTCCGTCGCGGGAACCGAGTCGCAAAAGGAAGAGAGTATCTCGTCAATTACTAAGTTCGGATTCGACGAATTGAACGACTGGATGAATTGGCCGTAGTACAAAGAGGAGGAGCTGTATATGGGAACGAAGTCCCTGATCTCTAATCTCGACCGCTCCTTCCTTATCAAATACTGCAACAACAGGTACCTGTACGTGGACTTGTTAAATGTAAGCGACACGGGAATGTCTACTGAATTGATTCTCGTCAGCACGTCCATGACGAAGTGCACGCAGGAGGCCGCTCTGGCGCCAAAGCCTTCCCTCGAATTCAGCATGTTGATGCTCGCGTTTGAGAAGTCGGCATCTCCGTCTGGGCGCTCCGCGTCCGATCCGCCACTGTGGTCCCCGTCACCAACACACTCCTCCCCGAGGCTGTCGGTCCCGTTGGAGTTGGTCTCCGGTAGCGCGAACTCGTCCTCCCCCAGACTCGGTGCGCCCCTCAGGCCGAAGTGCGTGAGTATCGAGTTGAACACAAGCAGTATGTACCTCTCGTCATCCAGGATCCCGAGGAAGAACCGGATCGAGACTAGGTCCAGGAGCATGTAAAGCACCGACCAGTGGGACCTCCTGTAGAACTGAGACTCACCCATCCTCCCCGCGCTGTTCCTTATGGAAAAGCGCTCGTTGAAGTAGTATGTCTGGAAGAAGAAACAGTAGGACCTAATCGGGTGCTCGACCAACAGCACTTTGAGCAAGTCGTTGTTCACACCCACATTGAACAACAGATCCTTGACGTAGTTCAGGTCCCCGCTCAAGTTGCGTCTGGTGAAGTGAGTTAGGTACAGGAGCAGAACCTGGACGGATATCCTGTGGAGAGGGATGTGCAGCGAAACCGAGCCGCTCAACGCGCTGCAATTGTGCAGGAAGCAACCGGCGTAGTCGGCCTCGTCCCGCGCCAACTCAAACAGCAAAAAGTACCTAACCGGCTGGTACCTATCGCCAACGCAGCCGAGCCTCACTATGTTCTCCACAAAAGAGCACCTCAAGTTCCACTTCTCGCTCAAACTCGTTAGGTAAAGCCACTGGATCAGGGATTGCAGCGTGTTCACCGCGATCCTGTACACCCCAAAGGAGCCTCTGTCCTCGCAATCGCGTGGCTCGGGACCCGGACCGCAGGCCGCCCGCCCGGCGTCCCCCACGAGGATGTACAGTATCTGCAGCAGTATGTCAACTGTGGATTGCAGATCGCAGCAGAGCAGGAGGCTCGACCGCCATCTGGAGTCCTCGATCTGGCTGCCCAGGCTCCTCTCGCAGTAGTTGCTCCAGCCCGCAGTCCGCCCCGCGCCCCGGTGCATGTTCATGCACTGGGTCAGTCTGAGCAGCGCGAGCCAGCCGTTGTGCCACAAATCCACGTAGTACTTCTCTGCCAAAGAGCTGTAGTTTTCGCGCCCGATTCCCCTTTTGGCGAGCTCCCTCTCCATCGCGGCGGTGCACCTGTTCAGGAACACGAACGCAATGAGGTCAACGGACTGGAGAATGTACTTGTAGTCGTGCATCGGGTACGTGTACTTCCTGTTGATCACAGAGCCCTCTCCAAAAGAGCGCACCGTCGGAATGACGTAGTCGGTCAAGATTCGCCGGCTCCCTCCGCACGGCCCTCTGCAGACGGTGTAGTCCAAGCAGCCCCCCAGGATCTGAAGAGTCGTGTAGAATATCACCCTGATCAAATCGCAGTCGAGCGTCATTTCAATCAGCATCTTGTCTATAGTGAAAAGCTGGACGGCTATCCTGGTCAAGACCCTTTCCTGCTTCATGACCAGGTCGCTGTAGTTTCTCATGAATATGGCCGGGAACACGTCCTCCTTAAAGTCCCTGCCGAACATCAGCACGAGCAATAGGTCCGTGAGGTCGTTTTGCATGTTCAGTCTGACGCTCGAGCTTTCGCGGGAGCCACGGGCGTCGTCTCTGAGAAACTTCATCCACAGCATGTCCAAGTACGTAATTGCGTCGCCGCTCCTCAACCCTGCGGCCGACCCCTGCTCCTGCTCCTCCTCGCGAAAACGCCCAACCAGCGAGTCGTCGCAAAGCGGCATGTAAGAGGAGGCCTTGTTTCCGCTCTCAGCGCGATTTCTCTCTTCGTTTGCCGTGAAGCCCGGATGCAGACGCGCCAGCAGCTCCCTTGCGCCTCTGTTGTTCAAAAGCCTCCTGTTCTTCTCGAGACCGACGTCCACCCAGTCCCTGAGCGTCTTGGACACTTTTCCGCTCCGAGAAACCCGCTCCGAGCCACCGCTCTGGTTCACTCCATACAGAAACAAGCCGCTCACCTCCGCACCGAGCAGCTCGCCCAGCAACGGGAGGAAAACGGACTGATAGCTCCCCGTCAGACTAATGAACCACTGGAAAATGTAAGAGTCCATTTGAAAATCCTTTTCTCCCCTGAAAACAAAAACTGAAGGGTAAATGCACTCTGTGTCTAGATTGCGAGTGGGACTGCTCAGGTGCCCCCCGCTTTTGAGGTGGTCCGTGAGACTCCCATTCGCGTTTGAGTGGAAGCCACCGTCGGGGTTCCCTCTGCGACTTAAGCTGTCTCTATGGGGATCCCGGACCGTCTCCGTCTCAAATTGCCTGGGTCTCCGCGAATCTGCGTTGTGGTGCACCTGAAAGCGGACCCTAATGTGTATCTGACCTCCGCTCGCGTCGGGACTCTCTCGGTCTTGGTCATGCGTTTGGTCTTGGGCGATGTCGTTCAGCACGTCCAGGACGTTCTGGACGAAAGCGGTGTTGGCGTCGTTGTTGGCGGCGTTGGCGTTGTTGTCGTCGAAGTCCTGAATCAGCTCTCCGTCCAGAACAAAATGGGTGGCTCCCTCGCGACCCTCCTCTACTGCGTGGTTTTCGCAGTTCTCAGCCACGTTTGAAATAAGCATGGAGTGAAAAGGAAGAAGGAGCTCGCTCGTATCCGGAACCCTGAGGTGGAATCTAGAGAGCAACACTACGTGACACAGCACTGCGTGAAAAAGTCCTCTTAGTCTCTGAAAAACAAGAGTGTCCGTGACCTTTCTCTCAGTGTCAGAACCGGAATTTGAATCGGCAGTCCGGTCCTCGCCGTGCCGCCTGCAGAAGCCCTTGCTGCTCCAAGCCTGCTCGTCGCCGCAATCACAACAGCCTCCGTAGTCGGACTTGTAAATGTAGTAGTCGTGGCCCTCGTGATTGCTGCTCTGAAAACAGTCCACACAAATGCAAGATGAGGTCGTTACCCCGCACGTTAGACATCTGTATGCAACGTGCTGGCCGCTCCATATCTGGGAGCACCTGGTTAATCTTCGAGGGTCCGCTCCCACTCTTATTTTGGACAACAGCGACGGGTCGCACTCAATCCTCTTAAACAAAGTGCTCTCCTCCCTGTACTTTGGATTTATTAGCAACTCAAAGATTGATATTATCGCAAGGTCCAAAAAGTGATTCACGGGATTCAGCGAATCCGAATACTCCGGCTCCTCGCCGCCAGATCCCAACGGCTTCTTCTTGAATAGACCATTGTAGAGCTCCAGCAAAACCGTCCTGTGTCTGTTATCGCTTTCGCTCCTCCCTCTGCCGTTGCTGCCCCGGTTCGCGACGCGTTCTACAGTGCCTCTCTCGACGTTCGCGTCGCTGAAGCAGCCATGCGTACGACAGCCGCCAGCTGCGAAACTGCAGTTTCTGGCGCTGGAGTCGCTCCTCCTGTACTGCATCACTCGCTCCACCCATCCGGTACTGCCGTCTTCGCGAAGGGCATGCCTGGCGTCGTCGGATTCGCTTGTCGCGATGTACCAAAAGGCCATTTCGTCTTCCAAACAGTACGCAGTGGAAAACAGCTCCAGCCCCACAAAAGTGATCCAATGCACGTCCGGCTCCTCGGGGTTGTCTGGTTTGTCAATCAGACAGCAAAGCAAGTACATTATTTCTCCTATGAGCTCTCCGTCAGCGTGCTCAAAGCCGCTTTCCTCTTCAAAAAGCTGTGTGTACTCATCATCATCCAAGTCAATGCGAAATGTCGAACAGGGGCCGACTCTTCCAGGAACCGTCCTTCCGTTCTTGTAAACGTGAAGTCTCAAACAAAGCAGCCTGAATCTCAACGCCATTAACGAGGAATGGGAAATGCGGTCTATAGAGAACCACTCCCGCACAATCTCGTCTCTGAGCACAATCCTCGGAGTGGCAAGCACGTTCACCGAGCCTTTTTCATCGCTGTCTCTCTCCTTTATCGGGAAACCTCTCCGGTACTCCCCACCGCCGTTAAGGCCGTGCATGATGCTCAACTTACGCAACAGCGCCGCTGAAACACATCAAACAAGAAAAACGCCCGTCTCTGCTCCCATGTACACTGTTTATAGTCCGATATTCGCTCTATCGAACCACTTCTAACCAATATTGCATTTATTGTGGCTCTCGACCAGCAGTGTCACATTTTTTCCCCGAATACGCGCGACAAACAAAAGGTACCGGAATTACGGAGTGGCGCCTCTCGAGGCGGCGCCGCTCCGCACCTCGGTAAATTTACCAGGGAGCGATAGACCAGGAGCAGCTTTGTTTCGATCCGAGAGGGAATAAACGTGCAGAGCAAAGACGTAAGGACGTGTTTTCGTGGCTTGGCTCAAGACGCGGCTAAAGGACGCGGAACTCGCTTTGTCTGTCTGAATGAAGTGCTGACACGGCGTGCGTTGCGTCAGCGGAGCGGACTAGAGCAATAAGGACAAAGCCCGTTGGAGGTGCGTGGAGGCCGTTAAGATGCCCCAAAACGAGTACATAGAGCTTCACAGAAAAAGGCACGGGTACAGATTTGACCATTTTGAGAGGAAAAGGAAGTTTGAGTCTAGGAAGGTGCACAAGGCCTCTCAATATGCGCAAAAGGTAAGGGGGATAAAGGCGAAACTGTACAATAAGAAGAGATACGCCGAGAAGGCGACGCTCAGGAAGCTGGTTAAGGCAAATGAGGAGAAGGACGCCGTTGAGAAGGAACCGGAGGTGCAGGGAGGCGCAGTGCCCTCCTATTTGCTGGATCGCCAAGGCGTCAACAGAACAAAAATACTGAGCAACATGATCAAGCAGAAGAGGAAGGAAAAATCCGCGAAATGGCAGGTTCCAATACCCAAAATAAAGGCGCTGAACGAGGACGAGATGTTTAGGATACTCCGTAGTGGAAAAAGAAGGAAAAAGTCGTGGAAAAGAGTCGTGAACAAGGTTTGCTTTGTTGGCAACGATTTTACCAGAAAGCCACCTAAGCTAGAAAGATACATCAGACCAACCGGTCTTAGATTTAAAAGGGCGCATGTTACCCATCCCGAGCTCAAAACCACCTTTTACCTAGATATAGTTTCAATCAAAAAAAACCCGCAAAGTCAGCTGTACACTTCCCTTGGAGTTATAACCAAAGGCACTGTTATCGAGGTTAATGTTAGTGAATTAGGCTTAGTTACGCAAACAGGTAAAGTCGTTTGGGCCAAGTACGCCCAAGTGACAAACAATCCGGAAATTGACGGCTGTATAAATGCCGTCTTGCTGGTCTAAGGGAGTGCTTTCTTTTCAGTCTTTTTTTACTTGCGTTTTGTGTGCTCGCTTGTCCCATTTTGGCCCTTTAGTTGCTCTCCCGTTTGGGTTTCCGAGGCAGCACGATCTGCCGGGAAACCACTAACCTCGCTATATGGTAAAATGTGGGTACAGTAAAAAGGTGCCGAGTGAGGAGCAAACCGGGTATAAAGCGAGGTGTATGCGGAATATAATGCAATTAACTAATAAGACAAGGCTCTCCAAATGTTTTTTGATTTGGAGTGCAGACTTCGTCTGAAAACGAACAGATACTTGCCGGAAATTCCAAGTAACTGGTTGGAACGCGACCATTTACCCACGTTTAGCGACGATCCCCAAACAGATCCCGTTGGGAACTCCAGTTCTGGCGGACAAGCGGAATGCCGGACTGACAGCTCGTGCAGCAGTCCTTTCACCTGCGCGAACTACAGCGAAGACGGGGAGATCATTGTCGCTATTGGTCTGAGCGGAATATACTTATTGGGGGCCTACACGAGGACGTGCTTTTCTGCCATTTCATACCCTAGAATAATAAGGGATGCCGGGATCAAGGAGAAGACGGTGCTCTGCAGAGACGCATCCGTTTTCGGATACAGAAATCAATTCCTGTTGGGAGTCTTTGGCCGCTTCCTCTGCATTTGGGACCTTTCTCCCGAAGGCCTTGTTGGCGAAAGCGGTACCGGAACCTCCAGATTAAGCACTCCAACCTATATCGGAGGTCTCTCTTCCGAAGACATAACTGGATCCGATATTGAGAATTTGCCTTATGTAAAGGAGTGCAGCGAGACCAACAACGTTATACTTTCTGTGCAGGGAATAAGGGTTTACTATCGTGAAGAGGACGTTGATATCGAGTTCCTAGTTGAATTCTCGGTTTTCGTTCCTTTATTGGTCAGGGTTTCTTGCTCTGAAGGCCTTGCGAGTGGGAACAGCACTATTAAAATAGCGAGTGTACGCTCCGTTCTTCCAGACAAACTGTATAGTGTCGTCCGTCCCTCTGCAGAGGGAGCGTCAGAAGCCAGGATTCTGTCTATTTCCGTGAACAACGGCGGTGAGTGCAGAGTCTACTCTGCAGTGTTTGTCTTACGTGATAAACTGCACATGTGTCTGTTTGAAGACAACTGCATTATAGGTTTTAAGTCGGTACCAAACTACGGGAAAAGACAGGCCAGGCTTTTGAGGAACTGCAAGACGATGTTCAATCAGACGGGAGACCTGTTCATAATACAGTTTCCAGACAAATTTTCAATCTACAATATTGCGTACAACCAGAATAAAGGCGATCACAGGGCCAAAAGCAGTCCGGACGAGGATGAGGATCTCCAAGGCGAGGGCGAGGGCGAGGGCGAGAGCTGCGAGTTTACGCCAGATTCGGGTGAACTCAAGTGCAGCTTTACATTGCTTTATACTTACACACAAATAATTCAAAAGGAATGGATAACTTCAATAGCGGTTTACAGCGACAGGGTTAACTTAACAAACAAGACCTTTTGCGGTCCGGTGAGCAAGATGTATCCATGCGGCGTAGTAGCAGTATCAACAATATCTTCAAGTGGTCAGTGCTTTTATTACCTGATGAAAGTGTGCTCACATTCGGACGAAAGAAGCTACGCCAGCAAAGAGACGTGTCTGCCCTGCAGACACAGCTGCAAAGATAATACAGGCTCTAATATGATTGTGTGGAAAGTGGAACTGACCAAATTGAACGGAATCAGAAAGCTGGCGTGGCAGCCAGGGGAGCCAGTCTGTCTGGCAATTCAGTTCATGGACAAACTAAGGAACACAAAACTTCAATATGACGACTTCCTTGAGTTAACCGACCCTGGTGAGAGCACTTTGGACAAGAATCCAAGTCACAAGCTGCTGCTCGGCAACATGTTTTTCATTGAACCGAACAGCACGAACGACGATATGCTGCTTTGGTCCAGACTTATGACAGGCTTTACAGCCATCCACAAGAACCGCGAGTACATCGAGCAGGACGACGAATTCGACGCGGTTCCCGACGAAAACGACTGCATTCGTCTCGACAGCGACCTTGGGAGGAGCCGACCGTGTCCCCGCTCGGACAGCCCAAGCCGGCCCCTTCGCCGCAATGCGAGGAGGCTCAACCGCAAACAAATAACCGAAACCAAAAACCAAATCAAAAGCTTAAGTAACAAAAACAACCTCGCGAAAACTAACATTACGTGGATAACGAAAAACGAAGACACTAGAAAGCAATTCGCCTCGAACTTCAGCGTGCGTCAGTCCGCAGCCAGCAACTCGTGAACTCCTCCGCCGCCCGCACTACTTACTAGGCGTTATCGCACTCCCTGTACCTCTTGTCCGACATCAAAAAAACGTTGAAGTCGTTCCAAATTGTGCTGTTTGAGTTCTCCATCCTTATAAAGTTCCTTAAATTATCGTTCTTAATCACGAACCTCCCGTCGCTCGTCTCTATGCTCTTCTTCAAGCACTCCTCTATGTATTTTTGGCCTGCCAGCCCAACGATCTTAAACACATCCTTGTTTTTGGATCTGGCTCCTTGTCTGTTCATTATGTACTCAATGCACTCGCTGGGGAACGCCACGTCCTCCGAGTCGCACGGCTCTTCCTTCTTCACAGTCTCCTCCATGCCTCCAGTGCCCAGGTGCCGACTGCGGACCAATCCGCAACCAACTGCCGCGTCTCTGCCGCCCCTGCCCGCCCTCCCAAGCCACCGGCAAAGGAGGGAGGCCGACTCCACACGGTCCTGCCGCGCGCGGGCTGGTGGAGAGGCGCGTGCGAGTGAAACAAGAAGCCAGTAATTGCGGGTTGGAGCGTTTGCGATTTGATTTTGGGAGGAAGCAAGGGCTGACAAGTAGGAGCAGCCGGTAACATGCTAAGGCGCTTTGGCCCTCCGTGAGCTTGTTTATGGGCGACAGTGTCGCGAGCATCTCGCGGATTTTGTTGTTGAAACAGCATCACGCACAGAGACGCCCGGCGTTGGCCGGTTCCGACAGGGAAAGTAGTCGGCCGTGCGAAGCAAAGACCATTTTGGGACGGCGTCTCTGTTTTTTCGCCGAGAGTGAGACGCACGGAGAAGAAGATGACGTGCATGCTTTACAGGAAGGAGCACGTTAGGCGTGGGATTATACACCCCAGTGGAAAGCTGCTGGCCTTGTTGGTGGCCTCAAATGCAAACACCGTTGAGTTGTACAGAATAGATGGCGCAGATAGACCAATAAGGCTCCTGTGGTCGTACCAAACAAAGCACGTCCCGAATTGTTTGGATTGGTGCGACGGCAACAGGAGCGTATGCATTGGAGATTCAAACGGCAACATAACGGTAATAGACACGAGCGGTACAGTTAAAAATCAGAACTGCATTCACACAAAATACAACGAGGTTGTGGCAGTGAGAAGCATGAACGTAAACATGGAGCGCACAAGCAGAGACGGCGAGGAGGGGGTGTGCCCGAAATATTTGATCGAGTTGACTAGCATCTACCCTTACGTGACTAGTTTGAGGGACTTTGTGTCGAACGACTTTACCTTCAGCGGCACTGTGCAGAACTTTGTCACCGCTGTTTGCGATACAGAGGAAAGCGACGGCTGCGATATGGGGGATTTCACAGACGCTGCCGGGTCACTCGAGACAGAGTTTGTCGGCTCTGGCAGCGAGGCGCCCGGCAGCCTGAGTGCAGCTTCGCAAAGTGACTGCCTTAACCAGGAGGCAGGCGAGGCCGTGAAAACGAAGGAAGCGCCCAGACTGATTCCGGACTTTTCTGGCCAGGAGAAGGAAATTTCACTATTTGTGTCTCTGGACGCAAACAACAACATGATATGCTCGATTGGAGGCCACACGCCTGTTTGGAATTACAGGATAAACAGATCGGGCGAGGACGGGACAGACGGGGTGGGCGATGTAAGTGTGTGCAAGAACTATATTGTCGTAACGTACAACCACCTGGACGGCAATCTAAATTGCAGATTTGAGGTCATAGACGTCAGGTATTTTTTGGAGGCGTTTGACTCAATATTTTCGGTATTTGGGCGCGTTCAGTATATAAGACAGCTCATGGCCTACCTCAGAGGAGTGATAAAGCAAATTCACTCGGTTTGGAAGACAGGCGTCGTCCCGTTCAGACAGTTCATTAGCAGCGAGAGCAGTATCAAGAGCGATAAGCTTCTCGCAATTATGTACTCAATGGTTTTCGGACTGCCATTGAACACGTACATAACAAAAGAAATGTTGTCGAATGACTTGAACGTGACCATTGACCAGCTTGCAGTTGTTTGCCAAAGCATAGACGATTCAGTTAGGTACATGCTGTATGTGCTGTCGAATACAGTGCATCCGATATTGGAGCACACGTGTACCATATGGGATGTAGTTCAAAACTCGGAGATCGCAGCTGAGATGGGCGGCTGTGGGCGTCTGGGGAAGCAGGTAGACGGACTGCTGCTTTACTATAAGGGCGTGATGAGAGAGCTGGAGTCGGTCTGTCCAATAGTGAACGTGTTCATCCACACGGTGAGTATAGCGAAGACCTACGCGGAATCCTCAAGCGACTTCGACGGGTTTGACAGAATCGGATTTCCAAGAATAATTTCTTCCGGCAACTCAAGAATAATATCAGACAAGTTCCACATAGGCGAAAAGGACTACCAACTGCTCAAGGAGTTTCTGGCGGAGAAGGGCGCAGACTTGGGCGCCGGTCAGGGCCTTTGCGACAACTCGAGCACGAGCGCCTTCTTCGAGTGCATCGAATTCAAGAACATAGACGAACTTCTGGCCGACGACAACTCCCCGGAATTCTCCGTCAGCCGAATGAGTTCAACACTGGACGAGTTTTACAGACTGTTGGTTAGGCATGTAACCGAGAGATACATTTCAAATAAGGTGCTGCTCGACTTTAGCGTCGATCTGAGCTCAAACGTGTTCTCGAGCGCCGACACCAAGGGCAATTTAAACGTAAGTGTTGCAGACGGCAGTGACGTGATGCTCGTGACTCTGCTCGGCAAACTCAAGAACGCGGCAGACGGCGGAGCGGACAATCAGAGCGCCCTTATTAAAATAATGGTTGAGTTCGGCAACGATGAGGTCCTTGGACTGTTTGAACTCGACGGCAAACGCGAATCCTGCAGTCAGGTACTGGGTGACCTCGACAACAGCATTACGATCCACCACAGCAACAGCATACACTCCCCGATCAAGGCGAACTTCTCCGTGTCCGCAGCCATAGTGTCGCTGCCCAACGCCCACCCAACTCACAAGGTGGTCGATGCAATTTGGACGGCCGACTCCGAAATCCTAATGCTTATCAACAACGGGGGCAGCTCTTCGCGCGTCCTGGGCTTTAGTCTAGACCTGCTCAATTTTTGCAGCGTACCGCCACTCAGCATCGACATCGGCCACTGCTCAACCAACAAGGTTTACTACAACTACGTTTACGGCATCTCGAAATTCAGATGCGACAGCAACTGCCACCACTCCATCTCCAATGTGTTCCATCACCTAAAGGACGTCTCCAGAATACACCGTCCGCAGAGAGCTAAAGGGCTCCTTCCGGACTGCGCGGGAAACGGAGTCCGCGGGGAGCCTCAGCGCCACAACGAGTCCTTCGGCGGCGGCCCCGCCCCCGATTCCCAGCGCTGCTCCGTTGAAATCGTTAGCTTCTACTCCAAGAACAACACGGTAAGTTAAACCTTGACCGATCCTTAGGTCCGCGCTAACCTAACCAACTTCCACCCACCTCTGCATACACAGAAGTTCTTCGTGATTTCGGACAGAAAGACCGGCAGGATCGCGATCGGGAACCTGGAGTGAGCCGAACCAGTCGCGCGTCCCTGCCCAAACCGCTCACCGCCACACAGCGCCCGGCAGAGCCGCCTCCCTTCTCCGGTCGCGGGCCGCGCGCGCGGCGGCGAAGCAGCAATAAGGAGCTGACGGGACTCGAACCCGTGACCTCGAGGGTATGAATCTCGCGCACTAGCCAACTATGCGACAGCTCCGCACCAGCGGCCACCCGGAGACCCTGGGTATTCTTAATTTAGAAACCCCCGGGCAAGGAGAAGCGAGGGTTGCGTTGGGAAGCCGGCGACGGAATGCGACTCATGCGCGAAATCGACCGAGACTGCTGGCCCAGTGCTGATGCGGAGACCTGATTGTTGGACTTCCCCTGAACCCACTTGAAAGTGGCAGGGAGCGTCGAGACGGAGAAGCACGAATACAAGTACAACGAGAACGAAAGCGAAAACGCAAGACTTATGAACTTGGTGTTTGCATACCGGCCTCCTAACTGGCCGCCTCCAGGAACGTCAATTCTTTTCTCAAACACTTATCAGTCTGAGCCCTCTACTTCTGCCGACGCTGTTTACCCACCATTGTCTCTCTTGCCCCCGTATTTCGCAGCAGCCTCTCTTCCTTCCCTCTCCATTTGTCCGGAGCAGCGGCGCGCGCGTCTGTACAAGAAGCGAGACCGGAAGGACTCGGCCGAGCCGGGACCGTCTCGAGCGGACACCCGGAGTGACCGGAGCACGCAGACGCGCCACTGTAGCTGAAGCGGCGTGTGGAGGTGAGGTATCGATGAGCTTGCGCACGCAAAGCGAGGCCGGAAGTGGTGTTGCCCAAACTCGAGAGGTCCGGAGCTTCATTTCCGTCTTGAGAGGCGCGACTCGGACGGCGACCCCTGATTCACTACTGCGTGTTTGGGAGATGAAATGCGAAGAACGCCTCAACGCTTGCTCCCTTAAAACCCAGAAAAGCTAAAACAAATTAAAATTTAATTCGACTATTTACCTTGAAATGTCCCTTTACGTGTGTTTACCGTTACTTTCCGACAAAAGAAGCACGCACACTTACTGCGCACTAGAGAGCAGATACATGTCAGACGGCTAAAGCGTGGATAAACAACTAAAAATCCTTTTTGATTGACGTCTTGCAGTCCTCCTTGTGCCTCGTAATTAGCGAAAACACCAAAAACGTGAAAAAGGAAGTGGCAAGCGAAATGAGGCAAAACTCAACCTTCCAACTAAATGGCATTATATTAGAGCCTGTCGGTCCGGAGAACGGCCTCGAAGACGGATTTAAAAGTGTAAACCCGAATAACTTAATTACGGACTTTTTAATGTTATCTACGTCGCAATTAACCCTGAACATACACGTGAACGGATTTGGTCCTGTGAAAATGAGTACTGAATAGACGATAAAATTAGCCACTATTGAAACAAAAATGATTGGATTTGTGTAGAACGGCTTTCTGAACTGGAATCCCATTGTGTAACACAGAGCCGTAGTTAAAATGTGGATGGAGCTGTACGCCCAAGAAGAAACAAATTCAATATTGTCCATTCTCATAAACCAGTTCTGGGCGGGAATTCGTGTGTTATACTCAAACGAGGACACGAACCACGGCTTAGAGCAAAGACGGCGTGACATTACCATGTATCCTGCCAAGTAAATTGCTATTGGCGAAAACAGTGAAAGAACGAATCTCAGACTCACAATGCTTCCAAAGGGTCTGGCAGCCGCAAGTCTCCTGCACGGCGACGAAAAAATGTAGCCAACCAGGAGCGCTGTGTGGATGAAGAACGCAACAAAGGAGCTCGCGATGTCGGGAATTGCCGCGTAGGCAAGGTGGGTAAGCAGAATCTCGTTCAGCGACGTGCTAACCCCATAGTAAATCAAATAGAGCAAAAACGACATCGCCGTCGCCAGGCCGCTCCTTCCCTCCCTTACTATCTCCAATACAGAGTTCAAATCTGAATCCATTGAGTTGAAGGGCGCGACCAGGGACGCATCTCCTCTCGAAAACGAAAGCCCTATATGTGCCTTCCTAAGGGCGCCACAGTCGTTGCCGCCGTCCCCCACCATCCCCGTAACCAATCCCCTCCTCATGAAGAAGTTCACGATCTCAACCTTGTCGTTCGGTGACATCCTCGCGTAAACGCTGACTCTCCTCAGTATTCGCTCCAGCCTGCTTTCCCTGTTCACCAACGCAGCCAACTCCCCGTTCGCCGGCCCTCCCTCCTCGACGTCCAAACCTTCAGGCGCGCGCGCGTAGTGCTCCCTGAGCAAAATGCGGAAGCAGTCTCCCGTGAGCACTATGTTCGAGGGTCCGTTCGGAGAGGCAGTTTCGGCGTAGACCTCCGTGTCTGGAATGACCTCCAGTGTCTCCATGCAGCGCCACGTAACGACCCCCCCCGTTGTGCAGCCCTCCTCGTGTCTGAACTCGGACAAGGCGGTCCTCCCGCCACTGCTGCGGATCATCCCAAGCTTCGTGGCCGTGCTGAAACCCGTGAGCGGAGAATCCCCGGTTACCATGAGCGTGAGCACGTCCGAACTGGCTAGCTGCGAGAGAACGCCGGGAGCCTCTTCTCTAATGCCATTTTCAAAAACAAGGAGCCCTATGGGTGTGAGTTCGTTCTCCAATTCGCTTCTGCCAAGAGCGAGGTAAGACCCAATCAGGGTCGGGTCAACCTGTTTGTAGGCAGAAAAGATGAGGTAGTATCCCAGGGAAGCGAGGGAGTTAACTCTCCGGTTGAGCTCGGCACTCACGCCGCTCACCAAGAGAGACGTGATGGATTCAGGAGCCCCCTTTGTGAAAAGATAGTACCTATCGCTGGTTCTGCACCTGATAAGAACGCTCATGAGTCTCCTGTTGTAGTCAAAGGGGAACACTCTGAGGATTTCGAGGGTGTCGAAGGCGGAACTCGAACTTCCGTTGCACGCCCCGTCCTCAAAGATTGACCTTATAAGAACCTTTTCAGAGCGCGGTACCTTCTCAAAGTAGCTTCCTGTTGCGGAGAACAAGGCCTTATCGGTATCGTTTCCATTGAGCTTCGAGTAGCAGGCGTTTCTGTCCGACACCTCTTCGCGGGAGAGCCCGAAGTTCGAGAGGGAGTGGCTCAGTGAGGTGCAGCTCCTGATCGAAAGAAAGGCCAGTTGATACCTCTCCTTCATTTCCTCCACAGAAACTATCTTTTCCAGCAGTGAGTAGCTGACGGCGTCCGTCTCCGGGTCCGAACCTCCAACCTGGCCTCTCCCGTTTGCCTTCGCCCCTGCCGGCCCCCGCTGGACCTCGTCCAGAGCCTCAACCGGAGAAAGACCAATGAAATTCAAGTGATCGTTGGTTAACGTCCCTGTCTTGTCAAAACAGACCACCCTCAGCTTTCCTGCCAACATAATTCTTGTCGGAACAAGGGACCTGATCTTGAATCGCCTAAAAAGGCGCCTAGAAGCCACATTTTGCGATAGCGTACTTAGGACTCCCAGATAAAGGGGGTAGATAGAGTTCATTATTCCAAGTGCGAAGAAGAATGTGAAAAGACTCCAATTGTACGAGCTTCCCTGCTTTACCACTAACACCACAACCAGAATGGTTAGGCACAGCCAGGTGAGAGGGATTTGGTCAAACATGTCAAAACTGAACTTGCTCGGATACAGAATGGACCTTATAATTCGACCTCTGAGTGTGGAGATCCCCGTCCTTATTACGAGAGCCGTAGTCCCGCAGCTCCTACTGTAGCTGTGTTCCTGGCTGAAATCCTGCTGATCACCCAAATCAACCGGAACCATGTTGCCAAAAGAGTCCGTTGACCTCGTGGACGCGGTTGGAGCTCCCTGAAAACAGGAAGAAGAAGAGCAGGAGGCTCTGCCTCTGAAAAGCACCCCCTTGCCGACATTCTCGTAAACCGCGGTGATGTTGGTACCAGCATACAAGAAGTGCTTTTTCGCGGAAAAAGGCCCGTCTTCCGGAGATATCTTGACGCTCTCGCACTCGGAAATCGGCATCTTAATGACTTCTGCAGACTCGCCCGTAAGCATTGACTCGTTTACAACCGCGGATCCCGAAAGCAACAGCAGGTCGCACGGAGCTGTTGTGTTCTCGTCCAGATGTATAATGTCTCCAGGTACGAGGTCATGTGGTTCAACAGTAACTATCCTCCCGTCTCTGATAGTTCTGAAGGAGCCGCTTGACTTCATCTCGGCTAACTTTCTCACATTTCTCACACTCATGAAGTGGGTCCTTATATTCGCTATTACGCTTATAATCATCATAGGCACCCACTTAACTGCGAACAACACGTATCCCTGGAAAGTGTAGGACGAAACTATCAACAGCTGGAAGATAGTTAGAGGATCCATAATCTCGTTTACGAGTCCGTAAATCAAGGAGGGCACCTCGATTACTATCTCGTTTCTTCCATAAGACTGCCTCTGCTCAAACACCGTTTTAGAGTCCAAACCTCTGATTTGAGAGACGTCGCCAGATGAGGACGCTTCTAAGGCCTTATTTTGATCACCAAGTGCAGGTTTCTCCTTCAAATGTAAGTTTGGTCTGAACTGCAAAAGTTCCATGACGCTATTGACGCAGTACACGTCATTTCCTATTAAACCTGTATTGCTCACCACTCCCTCCCCAGCGGCATCCTCAGAGTCTCCATTGTACTCCTCCATGCAGGTAAACCTTCCCAATTTCTCAGAGTACCAGTATCTAACGCAAAGCAATTCAAAATAAGACTTCTCCCCCGACTTTCTTCCTCTGTTAACACGAACCGTGTGTAAGTTATATCCGGAAAAGTCGTTGTTTAGAATAGCAGAAAGTCTGTTAAACGGCTCGAGTACTGAATTTATGACTTTCTTTAGTCGCGAATCCTTGCTGTTGATTGTACTGTTGGCGAAGTCGAGGTTGCTGGAAACCCTTTGCCATATACAAACATACTCTGCATCCCTCAACTCAACCGGAACAAAAAAGAACTGTTTGAACAGCGTCTTCGTGATTCTGTAGAAAAAACAAACAGCAAAGCACTCAAGCCACAAACATACAAACGTTATTGCTCTTGTGTACCAATAAGGAGCCAACTCCCTTCTGTCACATCCTGCTGTATCGTAAGTGTGTATCATTATAAACAAAAATGGAATGAACGTTGAAACTATAATAAACAACTTCAACAGACCTCCAACCACAGAGTGCCTGTATCCTTTTTGAGTCCCATTAAACAACTCTCCATTGGCGTTTCTGTATAATTTACCCACTGTTGTTCTACCCCTGTAAAAACTCCAAAAATACCCCAATATCCCCGCAATCAGCAGATTGTATATTGTTATCTTCCCGACACTCCAACTTATTATAGGCTCGGATGGATTGTGCAGTTTCATTTTGTACACCCACTTACTCGCTTCTCAAAGCTAACACTGGAACTCTCCTGTACGTCAATTTTGCTCTTTTGGTTCAGACAACCTTATTTCTCAACTCTATCTCGACCTTAAATCACGCTGCCCTCTAAAACGAAACAACAGTTGTCACTCTCTAGTTTGCGAACAGCTATATCCAAAAACAACATCAAATCAGAGTCGCATAATACATATACACCTCGCCTCCAGGCAACTTGACACTTTTCCACCCCTAACTTCCCTTTGCGTGTTGTATTGCCGAGCCGCGTGGACTAAACCAACTAACTGCGTCTTATTTTGTCTTGCTGTCTGACTTCGAACTATTATAGTTCGGTTCTGTTTGTCATCCACATATATTTGTTGCTCTTAATACAAATTTCTGGCAATTTAATCATATATGTAAACTGCTGTACTTTACCCGCACCTTTAAATACCGTTTTTATATGTATACTTATACGCATTGCCATTATTAATTATCTACCTAATTATTGTATTTAATATTTCAATACTAATTGTGCCGCCCATATGAAGGTACCGATAATTAACGCTGATTTTTTTGTACCCATCGTTAAACCCGTTATCTGTGCAGAAGAGTGAACTGTAAGTGGCGCAGCTATTTTCCCCTGGTTGTCTTCTCTTACGTCCGCCTGCATTTGAGTTCTTTTAGTATTATTGCCACATAAATGCTAGTTTATGCCGTATTAAATGCAGGAAAATACGTATCTTGTACATCACGCCAGCAGTATGTCCCTTCCATTTCAAGATATTACGAATTGTCTGTGGAGCCCTAAAATCGGTCTTTTCTCCCAACTTTCCAAGTCCACCACCTCCCCACTTAATGTCTTTACAAAAGCAAAAACGTGCCTTTCCCGCATGCATGTGTATGTATGCATGTTCGATAAATGCCGACCAACACAACACAGCTGCTAAAAGCGTTAGTTTGAACGAACAACATCCAGTATACTTTAAGTCAGAAAGGAGGGGTTTTATGCAGAAACAGCTGTTATTTGCCTAAATGAACACACTAGAAAGGGTTTAAATGAGATAATGTGCAAGTTAAGGGCGTCTCGATGGCCTGACTTGCCAACTATCGCAGTGTAAAACTACTCAACTTCAACACTGCGTCTATTTATGTGTGCATGCTTTATGTTTGCATGTATATTATATGTGGATTGCACTTTCCCGATTCCTGTATATAGAGTGCAACAGTCACATTTTGTCCTTACTCCTCCTCAATCAACAAGATTATCTCGAAAAATCAGTCACTATCATCGTCAAATGTGGTGCTTTTTCCCTGAAACGCAGTTGAGGAAAACGAACTGTTGTTCTTAGAGCCTCCTGATTTGTTGCTTCCCTTTACAGCTCCCCTGTTACCGCCTTCACCTGAATTATTTTTTCCAAGAGCAACCTCAATCTTAACCTCTCTCCCGCCCATTGAAGTACCGGAAAGTTGTATTGCTTTTTGTATCTGTTCATCACTCTCGAACTCTACCATGGCAAAGCCCCTCATCTTTCCGGAATCAGAGTATTTCGGGATTGATACTCTTTTAACAACACCGCATCCCTTAAAGAAAGATTTAATAGATTCATCGTCACTGGAGAAAGGTATATTTTTCACAATCACAGAAGGACCGTATCCTGAGCTTGTTAGACTACCTGGTTGAGGCTTATCTGCGGACATATTTATTCTAAGCATTCTTCCTTTATATTCAGTTTGGTTCCACTCAATTGCTGATTTCGCTCCCTGCTCATCCTCAAATGTTATAAATGCACAACCTTTGTCAGCTAGTACAGACACTCTCTCAACTGAACCGCATTCTTCAAACAAGCCTCTTACCTCGTCTTCCGTGCATGAATACGGTAAATTCCCACAATAAACTTCTCTTTTGTCTTTGTTTGAATTTTTGTTTTGCCTCTTTCTACTATTGCTACCAACGTCGCCCTCGTTTCCATCATCATTTAATGATCCTAGATTGGGGCGCTTCAAGTTAGATACTTTGGCTTGTTTGCTTTCCTTGTTACCAGATAACTCGGAATCAGCTTTTCTTTTGTGATCACCTTTGGTATCGGATTCTGAATCAGTAGTGGAACTCGTTCTAGTTAAAATGTTCTTTTTGTAGTCGAATTTCCCTGAATCCTTCCTTACACCAACATCTGAATCTGAAGATGAAGAGGAAGAGGTGGACTTTGATATCTTCGTCTTTGTCAAAGTTGCTTTTCTGACATTTTTATTAGCGTCATCATCCGAGTCGAAGGAATCAGAAGAAGACACTCCCGAGGTCTTCAGAGTGACGCTCTTCCTAGCCTTGTTCTTTTCGGCCTCGGACTCCGAGGATGAAGAAGACGAGTCGGAGGAGAAAGAGGAAGAGGCCTTTGAAACGATGCTTTTCTTCATTGGCATTGTCTTTGTTGCGTTCTTCTTTATCTCAACTTCTGACTCCGAGGAGGAAGAGGAGGAAGATGAGGAGGCCTTTAAAACGACATTCTTTGTCTTCGATTTGACATCTTCTGACTCTGAAGAAGACTTTGACACATTTGTCTTCGTTGGAGTTGTCTTTTTAGTCTTTTTCATATTAACATCCGAGTCAGAAGAATCAGAATCAGAAGATGAAGGCGTCAAAGTCTTTAAAACGACGTTCTTTTTTGTCTTGGTTTTGCTATCTTCTGAATCCGAGGATGAAGAGGAAGAGGATGAAGAGGAAGAAGAGGAGGAGGCCTTTGAAACAATGTTTTTCTTTACTGACATTGTCTTTGTTGCGTTCTTCTTTGTCTCAACTTCTGACTCAGAGGATGAAGAGGAAGAGGATGAAGAGGAGGAGGCCTTTGAAACAATGTTTTTCTTTACTGACATTGTCTTTGTTGCGTTCTTCTTTGTCTCAATTTCTGACTCAGAGGATGAAGAGGAAGAAGAGGAGGAGGCCTTTGAAACGATGCTTTTCTTTACTGACATTGTCTTTGTTGCGTTCTTCTTTGTCTCAACTTCTGACTCAGAGGATGAAGAGGAAGAGGATGAAGAGGATGAAGAGGAAGAAGAGGAAGAGGCCTTTGAAACGATGCTTTTCTTCATTGGCATTGTCTTTGTTACGTTCTTCTTTATCTCAACCTCTGACTCTGATGATGAATCTAAGTCAGAAGATGAAGACTTGGAAATTAATTTCTTTTTCATTGGTGTTGTTTGTGTTGTATTCTTTTCAACTTCCACTTCTGATTCTGAAGAAGAGTCACTACTGCTGGTACTTGTATCGCTTTTGCTTAACTTTGCGTTCCTCACTTGAGTCACACCCTTCTTATTCCCTTTATTAACACTGGAATCTGAATCTGACGAATCGGATGTTAAGTCAGTAGACGAATCATGAACTTTCGTTGGTTTTTGGGACGCTTTCTTTAAACCGCTACTCTTGTTGCTCTCAAGGTTCTTGAAACATTTCTGAGTTTTATCCTTGATTTCATTTATCTTTCTCTCTGCCTTCTTAACAATTACAAAACTTGATGTGTCTGAATCATCACTAGATGAGGATTTGTCTGCTGAGTTACTCTTTACCTTTAAAGTTTCAATAGTCTTTTTAGATACCTTTAACTTCTGTTAGATAATTAAGTTAATCTACCTGTCAAAAAAAAGGATGGTGAAACGTTTGTTTTCCTATTTAATTGTAATTTAAAGGACACAGTCCACATCATATTCAACTTAAAAAGAATAATCCTTATAAAAGAAAACCAAACGTCCCGTTAACCATATCATGTGAAAAAAAGTGAACCTACCGACATGTTTAATCAAAGCGTGAATGTCTATTCTCTAATTTCCTTTATTTAAATATTCTCTCAAAAAAATACGCTTCTCTATGTCAGATTTTGACAACTAATGTCTTGGTGGAAAATTTTTTTTTAATTATTATCTACCTGCGAGACAATAACGAGACGGAATAATTTCCCGGTACCTTATGTACATATATTTAATATGGAAAAATTTTTTTAATCAAATAAATAATATTAATAGATTTGCGAATCGACACGGTACCTGAGGAAAAGTTAAGTAATTTGGAGATCAACCTGTGGCAAGATAGCAAGCATAAACAAGGATTAAGCCTTCACCTGACACAGATATATCTCACCGCCCATTTACCTGAATCTCATAAACCTGTATTTAAAGATAGGAAAACTCACGTATTGAATTAGAAAATAATCGGTGAGCAATACCAAAAATTTAAGTAAACACAACGCAAATAGGCAAGCATATGCATGAATCAATGGACTTATGAGAGACTTTAACTGCTAAGATATGGGTAAAGAGAAAAAGTTTATCGAGACGAAGAAAAGCAATCCTAACGGTAGAGATTGCTCTGTAATGAAAAATAAAGGGGAATCCGGTGCTGAAAACAAGAATTTAAAATTGAAGAGGAGGAAGAATAGAGTGAGGCAGGGTTGCTGGTCCAAAGAAGAGATCCAGGAAAGCATCAATAAACTCGAGAAAAAACTAGATGATAAGGAAAATAAGCTTTCGAAATCCAAAAGGAGAAGAATAATGCTGAGATTATCAAAACTTAGAAAGGGCCTTAAGGGTGAAGTAGAGATAGGGGGACAGATTCAAAAAAGTTTAAAAACAATAAAAAGAGAAATGAAACTGAAAAATATGAATTCAAGTATTCTAACAAGGAAAAATTCAAATGTTGTCTGTTTGTGCTGCAGGAAAAAAGGACACCAGATGATTGACTGTAAACATTATAAACCCTTAAATGGAGGTTCAGGAGGCAATGACGAGAAACATACTTGTTTCTTATGTGGTGAAAAAGGCCACACACTCAAAGACTGCACAAAACCAAGAGACAATAATTCCGTACTGCCGTTTGCCAGCTGTTTTAAATGCGGCGAGTCCGGACACATCGTAGCCTATTGTCCAGATAATGTATCAGGTTCAATCTACCCAAAAGGCGGTTCGTGTAATATATGCGGATCCGTTAAACACCTATCCAAAAATTGTGACCAAAACCGTAGCCCTAATGCGAAATCCAAAACTCTCAAGCCAACCGGCTCTACCAACAGGAGTCTAAAAGAGTCATTAAACACAGGTAACATAGATGATCCCGATTTAATGTGGAAAAATATAATCAGTTAAGCTTTAACGTTTACCCCCTCCCCCTATAGGCCTGTATTGAGTTACTTTGTTTACCAAAATCCAAGGCTGTTTGCATGCAACTGCCTGACTAAACTGTATATGTATGCGTATGCATGCATGCATGCACTGGAATTCTCACAGGCCTCAGATAGAGTCCCCTTTAAGTCCTGTTTTGGGTATTTTTGAGTTTATGGGCAACTAAAACGTTGACTGAGCTTTTGATAACTCCGCACGCACGTTTGACATATCAAAAACACAGTTAACAAGGGAATACCATGTACCAATTGGTTACATTTAATGTATGTGTATCGGGAAGTTGTTTCATTTCCTGGACCCGAATTTGCATATGGCAGCGAAAAGGCAGTAATACTTAATGAAATCATAGTGCTTTAATGTCGACACTAGCAATCTGTCGTGACCAACTGGCAGTGCCTCTATAGTTAAACGTAATAATTGGAAATGAGCACTGCAGACCCAATTGAACTACCAATCTTCAGAGAATATGTTCGGAGAAACGTTTATCGGTAGTTTGTAGATGTAGAGGTTCTCTTGATTTAGCAGGTCGTCTGTGCTGTTTAGTAACGTATATCCATTAGGTAAATATTTGTCTATTTTATACTTTTGTGACACTTTAGACTGAATAGAGACGATTATTTGTGGTGTCTTGTGCAACAGTTTAAACAACTTCAAAAACCTTGCGAAAGTTAAGGTTTCAAATATCTGTATAACTTTCTTTACCCAGACAAACGGATAACTGCTTCCCTCGATAAAGGTGAAAAACAGATTGTTAAACAACTCAATGTTGTTGTTCAATCTTTTAAACTTATCTATACAACCCCTTTTGATGATATAAAAGTCGTTCTTGTCTATCAAATATGGGTTCTTAAATACTTCATCCAAGAATCCTATCAAAAACTCCGTTAAATAAGTAACGTCTTTTGAATAGGAGTCTATTTGAATTACAATAAACATTAATGAGGAATAGTATGCCGGAGAAAACGACCTGGCCGTTTCATTCTCAATAGATAGTTTCTTCAAAAACATTGACATTAAATCTGATAAAAATATGTTTGTTAAAGTCGCCAATGCAATTGTAAATGGTGTTTTAGTGCCAACACCCAATAACAAAGAAACAACGGACTTGTCATCTTCGTTATTTGAGTATTCAAACCTGTAACTTTTCCATGCCTTATCAGGCAGAGATGTGATGTCAAGTATCTCATAAGTGTTAAAATAAATCTTTTCTGAGCTTGATATCGGAGCCAATATATTATGGACAGAGTAAGGCTTGCTTTTCAACTTTAATTTTCTTATAATTTCCTGTTTGTTCTCTATGAAGACCTTTCCGTTCTCCAATACATTCAATGCCACCATGTCATCCTTCCTGTTAGTCTGGTTTTCTCTCAGCAACTCTACAAACTCATTTAATATATCTCCTGCGAGTATTGGATTTATATTGTTCATAAATATTCCCTCTAATTGTCCGTGTTTCGCCAAAAACTCACTCAATTCTACAATGTCAGTATAACTTACATTTTCAATCTCCCTAAACCTCTCAATAGGAGAGAGCTGCTGATTTTCCGTTATAGCCCTTATTATCTCCAAAGACCTTGTGAGCGAAGACGAGGAGAATACAGTCCTATAGAGCAATTTGTGCACATTCTCGTACCCTTTTTCAAAGTCAGAGTGGGATATTCGTTCTTTTGGATTTCTCAAAAAATCTGCAAATATTCTTAAAAAAGTTGGAATTACATCCCAGTATCCACTCAATACTACGGTAAAACCATTCGGAAGGCCGTTATAAAAGTAGCTGTTGTAACTAAGAATTTTGAACTCATTTCTTGTGAGTCTGAAACTGTTGATCTCGTCCTCCAATGCAACAAGCAGAGACGAACAAAGTATTTCAACTGAAACCATTAGTCTCGGAACAATCTTAAGTATTCCAGGAACAACTTTGTTTAATTCTGAATCAATCACTGGAGTCTGAATTCTTATTGACAAAGATGCCTCGGGCACGGACCTTAATTCACTGTTTTTATAGTAAAAATTGAATATTTCCGGATAATATTCATACCTTCTCAAGTATGAATTGTCCCTAGTCATGGACTTTCTAACGTGTCTTTTTATTGAAAACAACAAAGGTTGGGGTATCACCTGCGTACTTTCATCTATTTCCTGAAAACTCAAGTCCTGTGGAATGTATTTGTTTGGTGTATCTATGTCCAAAAAATAAACCTCCTTTATATCACTAATAGTCATATTCTGAATCTCACTCTTGAAAGAATCAGGAATCTCGTTCACACAGTACTCCGAATTCAAGTACCTAGACCTCAAAATTGAGTTGCACTGAACAAAGTTGCCTGTGTAATTCGTAAATCCAGCATCGTCCAAGTAGTTCGAGTTCAAGTACTCGCTCCTCGACTCTCTTTCTTCCAGCTTTAACTCTCTAAACATTAAGGAGTACACAAAAACGACATATTCTTTAATTGAATCATATATCCTCAGAAACAGCGACACTAAGCTCGAAGAATCCTCCTCTATCCTAATAATGCTGCTTCTGAAACGAATGTATTTCTTTCTCTTTAACACCTTTGAACGCTCATCCAAGGCTCTTTTCTTTACTAACCTTGGAGTTGAGTAAAATATAACCATGCTACTTATATCTATTGAGTTCAAAAACGACTCTGTAAATTCAACGTCCAGAACCTTTATCACTTCGTCCGCAAATATGACCTCCTCCGGCTTAATCTTGTACTTTTGGGATTTGTAAACTATATTATAGGCAATGTCCTTGTAGAAATCAGACTCCCTGTAATCAAACAATAAGTCCGTTATGTCCTTTATTTCGTTCAAAAGCCTTTTCTTTACGGGACTTTCTATTATAAATCTTAACGCGGACGCTACAGCTCCAATAACTTCCCATGACCGATTCAACTCCCTGTTGTAAAGATTCACTGTTATGTCTAAAGTGGAGAATCCGTCAAATGAAGTGGTTGACACCTTAATTTCACTATTCACACCTATTTTCGTAAAATACTTTCTTAGAATTCCCTTATAAGAACTGTCCAACAAGTACTTTACGTACAATGTCGGTATTCTTTTCCAATATATAATCTGAAATTCTATCGGAATCCTTATCGTAAACGTATTCACATCCTTCTTGTTGGGTCTTTTGACTGTTATTATCTTTCCAGACACACTTATAAATGGATTAACTGTGAACTTGTAGCTATCTTCTATCCTAAATAACTCTATTCCGTTGTTTTTAATGTTACCGAAACTCTTTATTACGTACTTCTCCAACTTATCTATCGGCTCTCTTCCAACTATTGATAATGTCATAATGTTCGGGCTATAGTAATTGTTAAAGTAGTCTAGTACCCTATCATATAACTCGCCAGCATTCAGATTTGGATTATTTAAGAATATATTCTTGTTGCCGAATATATATCTATTAAAGTTGGAACTACTACCACAAACCTCTCTTTCTATTGTCCTCATTACCCACTTTTCGTTAGTTTTCATTCCCTCTATAATGTTAAATATCGTAACCAAGGCTTTATTCACATTATCCCTGCTCAATATAGGATTTATGAAGTAACTGCTAAACCTAAACAAACTCTCATTAAGGTATTCAGTCCCTATAGAAAACGAATATATTGTCATCTTAGAGTGCAAATCCAGGTATATTTTGCCGTTTAAAGTGTTTATAAAATTTTTAAACTCGTCTACGTCTGGGTATTGTTTAGATGCCAGTAATAGAGAATGTTGAACTAAATTGGACAATCCTTGAATATAAATAGGATCATGTAGAAATCCAACTCCTATTGAAATCGCTACTTCTGAATTAACTATATTATCCTTGCTCACTAAATACACCTTCAATCCATTATCTAGCTTTAAATATCTGTATTTCGCTCTATCTATTTTAGACTTCACAAACTTATCGTCGTCAATATACTTTCTAACCCCATTTTGGTTATCTGAGTATTTATAAAAACTTAAAAAAGACGTGTTTCTTGCATCACACTCCTTTTCAAACGGATAATTTGCTTTGAGTACAAGTGCTAAACACAATAACAATATAAATAATTGTTTATACGACATCTTGAGATGCTCTTGTTCTTGTATTAATTAAATTGCATGCGTCAATACATCCACTCGCATTCTATTCGTTCAGATATGCAAATAAACACAAAGTATAGTACTGTTCGCATCTCCAAGTTAAACTCTACAAGTCCGCTTGTACTCTAACTCTGCTTTTTATACTTTAGTATGTGTATTTATAAGTAAAACGGCAAAATACACTGATTTTTCTTTTTGATTATTTTATGTTAAAAGCCTTTTTAAACTGTTTTTAAAAATTTGCTCATTTATGTATTTCAGTACCGGAATAATCACATTCTATATTTGTAATTATGCCGGCACACAACTAATATTATTTTTATTTATTACCAGCAGACAATAACAATATTATAATACTATAATATAACTAGGAGATTAGAGTATATTAATTTTAATTACAATGGAAGGGACCAGAATTGTTCTAATCACACTCAGTACTAGAAGTAGGCTACACAGACAATACTATTTAAAAATAGAATTTACAAAAAAAAATGACAATAAACTACTTCAAAAATTCGATTCTACATTCCTAATTTGAATATTCAATTCGGATAAACTTCTCATTTATGTATGCTTCGCGTTTAGTCCTTAACTAACATTGTCAACGATTCAATTTCCGATTCGTGAAACGCCATTTATTAAATAATTTTGTTTTTAAAATAATGAATTTCATGTAACCAAAGTATATATTTCAATTTACATTGTTTTTAGTGTAGCTAATCGGTATTTCAAAAGTTTCAACTCCCTCTTGTTCCGTAATGTCATAGATGCTATTTAGCCTCAAAAATCCGCTAGGCGTGTAATTTCTAACTTGAGTGAGTTTATCAGAATCCTCTATGCGAGCCTGAGTAGAAATCAGAAACTTCGGTGCATCAAGTACTCTGTTGCAAATTTCAACAAACTTTTCATAACCGAGCTTATAGTTATGTGTTTTAACGTTGTTAAGAATACTTGATATGTCTTTTCTACAAACGATACTATGGAAAACTCTGTTCTCAATCTGTTCGTGATCTGGATCAATCTTGCTGTTTATTGATCTTTTATTGGTAAAAATTGCATTAAACTGATCCATATCGACACTTTTTAATAAGTTAAATACCTTAAAAAAGACACTAAGTAGTCTTTCAGATATCTGCAAAACATTTAGATTGCTAGAAGTATATGAAATGCAAAATCCAACAAAAATAAATTGATGAATATTTGGATATAAATCAAATTCAATTCCTTCTGTTAAACCCCTTCCCTTTAGTAAATCTATAAGCATTCCAATGATAATTTTAAAATAAAATGTGTCTAATGATAATGTTGAGAATGGCACATACAACAACGAATTTGAATTATTGTCGTTTTTGTTGTACAAATCATTGTAATAGTAAAAGTTATTTGTATAAAAATTAGTTGAAAATGGATCCAGTATTTTCCACGTTCCAATAGAACCACCTGAATCGCTTTTTAAAGATGCCTTCAACTTATTGTTTACTTGTCGTTTATGACTATTCCCACAAGATACCACCTTAATAAGTGAATAAGCATGCAAAGGACTTATGTTTCCTATAATAACACTTTCAATAGTTCCGTAATTGATTAAATAATCAGAAAGTTCAAGAACTTGTTCAAGTTTTATTTTTGAGTAATCAACAGTTTCTAATACATACTTTGACAGTTTTTGACACTCAAATATGGATTTTAATATAAACATTGAACTCGATTTAGAGCCCATCTTCATTCTCATTTTTGACTCAGAGTCAAGTTGACCTATAATCAATTGATACCTACTTGGAGAAATTAATCTACCCAAATTCCTCATTCTTTTTGTGAATTCCTCAATAGAAACATAAACAGAACCGAAATAACTCCCTTTAACTATAATCTCAAAACCAAACGGAACTCCCATAAATTCTGAAGATATATTTGTTGTGATTGAAAATGAACCTGATAAGTCACTCATGTCATTTATTACTCTACTAGACACATGTCTTAAACAGTATACAAGAACCTCTAACGTCAATACCAACTGGTTTGAGTCTAAAATTGTAGCTAGTTTTGGAGCATCTCTCGTTTGCTCTGGAATCATATATCGCAAAAACAATCTTGAAACTTGTCTTTTTAAATCGACGTTATTCGAAAATATTATATTTTCAAGTACGGGATCCTCTAATGCCTCCTTTTTACTCAAATGAATACCATCTTGAGATGCAAGAGTTTCACCAGAAAAAAAATCCAATAAAGCATTTCTGAGATATATAGGCGAGTATATTCTGTAATTCGCAGTATCCTTAAAATCGTTTAAATGCACCTTCTTAAGTAACTTATTCGCTCTTCTCATTCTCACTCCTATGTGGTCCAATTTTACTTTCTCTATAGCGGCTTTTATTTGTCTCAATACTTCTTTTGGAATTGAATCTACGTAATATTTGACTTTGTTAAACAAAACACTTTCTATTTGATTTATGTTCTCATTTTCATCCATAAACTCAAGTGAAACAGAAACAGATGACGATACGTAACTGCTGTCGAAACCATCCTCGTCCCAACTACTTGCCTGATCATTTTGTTGATCTTCCCCAATATAGTAAATATCACTCGCATCTCCGCCATTTAGATCATGACACGTTACACCCTCATAGTTTGATAAGTCTCCAGATATACCGACATCGTTGGAGTTAAACACACTTCTTATCTTATTCAAGTGTTTTAGATAAATTATCAGGTTTTTAGTGGATATTTTGCCCATAAACCTCTTAATTTCAGTCAAATCAGGACTTCTAATCAAATTTCCTGCAATAAGAACTTCTTCAGGAGAACAACCCCTGGTGTCAAACGAATACAGTATTTGTCTACTTATGTGCTCAGGTGAAACATTAAAGTGGTAATCAAATTTATTCCTCATCGATTCTTGAATCTCGGAAATTATGTCATTGGAAACAGGAGCTTTTTTAATGTGTTCTATTAACATGAACGTGGCTTGTAGTATGGTCTTAATCCTTTCCACGCCACTTTCAGTCAGAACAAAGCTAATCTCGAAATTTGAAAACCCATAGTTCTCTGAGACTGTCTTTGAACTCATGGTCTTGATCAAATCTTTTGAAATTAAATAACTCATTAAACTATAATCTGAGCTGTCATTCAACAGGTATTCCAAATATTTACCAGGAAATGAGTCCCAAAGGATTTCTTGGTATTCAATCGGAAATTCCAATATTAGTTCACTATTTATATCTGAATGTAAATGTATAACATTTCCTATATTACCTGTATGTGGATGACGTACTACTTTAAATAAATCTTGTGGAAGTATATTGCGTAATTTTAAATCTTTAATCGACGAAAAGTTAGAAGTTACCCCCTTGATCAGCTTTGCGATAGATTCATTGCTTGCCACGACAATTGTCATCGTATTGGAGCTGTAATTCCTTTTCTGAAATTGCTTAATTCTACCTGGCAATTTTAAACCCGAATTTACCTCGGCTTTTTCGATAGATCCGGTGGTAATCGTCTTCTGTCTTTTGTAAACCGAATCATAAGTCGATATGTCTCTCTTCACACACTGAAAAACAAATTCTTCGTCTCTAATTAAGTCACCAAATGAGTCTATTTTCTTTTCTACTTCAGTATAGAGCAGGTTTTCCGAAAACACTGGGTTTTTTATCGCCTCACTAAAGATATTCAACACCCTAATTATGTATGCGTTCTCAACCTCTATTGTGAATATTGTGTTCCTATCCAACACCTCTATTTTTACCGTACCACCCATCGACTCCAAATAACTGCAAAACTTAGATGAGTCCTCCTTATTATTAGAAAAGAAGCAAATCGTCCCCTGCACAATGTCAACGAATCCTGGCAAGTCTTCTGGATCAGAAACTGATCCTATTTTCATGGAAAGCGTTACTACACTTTTCGTAAACGACTTATTTGAAACCAAAAAAACGCTCATATTGTTCCCAAGTCTCAAAAATTTGTATTCAGAATCATCAGTTTTAGACCTTATAAACAATGAATCGTCCACATTATTTACAGTTCTCCCCAGTCTGTTTAATTTTATATTACTCGCCTTGTTTTTTAAACCACCACTCGGACTTACGCCCTCGACATTGCTTATCTCAAAGTGAAAAATCAAAGTTGCCGATAGCACCAAGAATAGCATTAAACTTAATCTAGCTAATAACTTCAGCATCTCCCCCTTTTATTACCTCGATATCACAAATCTTGACTCAATCAATATTAAGAACCAAAAATCTTAAACTAATAGTCTAAAGCACTCGGACTTGTGTCATCCGCTCTGTTCAAGCCACGTAAAGACAATACAAACAGTCTGCCGTTCAAAAAACTACCAAGGACTCGCTAAATGTGCCTTAGTGCACTACAGTGTTTCCGCTAGCTCTACTTGGGCGAAAAAAAACCTATTTAATGAGTTGGCAAGGTGTATATTGCTCCCTTTGCACATAAGTACCTTTTACTGTCAGTCAATTGTGTATTTGCTCCCTTCCAATGTACTTATTTATATTCCAAGACTAATTTTTCTAATTGTTTTTCGGCCTTGTCGTATTTCTCTTACTTATAAAACATGAAAAATAATACCCTGGTAGCGGGTAACTCTGACCCCTATATTTAACTGCGACTGCGTTAAATAATATACTCGGAAATCCTTTTTGCTCCCCAAACGAGACTCTATGAAATTGAAGACCACAACACAAAAAATGAACTAGCTTGATCTTTTTCTTGAATAAAGAACGAACAACAACTCTTGCCGTAAAACCGAAAATTCAATCTGACCATTTTAAGTCAGCCAAATTTAGTTCAAGCAATGCATTCATGTACATGTAATTACGTGGTGCATGCGAAACAATGGCCTTCTAACCAAAGACACTTTAAAATTTACCAAGACCCGTCTTAAGTGAAATGTAACTCAGCGTTTCAGACATTGGTATTTTCCTTCGGGAACTTAAAAGGGGCAAGAGCGACTAAATAAGTACACACAGACCAAACGATAAAATAAGAGTTAAACAAACCTACTACGCAATTTAAGAATACACCGTTGTTGTTTAAAACACCAGGAATCGCTTAATTTCACCGTTTTCTAGTACTAAACTTCAATAAAACATTCAGGTGATGTGCAATACAGACAATACTGTTAATAAACCAAACGGATAACTAGTGTAAATCAGGTATATTCATCTCCATAAGTGAATTTTTTTAAAAAAACCATAATAGAGGACCAAATTCAGACTCGATGCTCTCCTTAGTTTATAGGCCTTTGGAGGAAACAACGACAAAGTGGTGACTTGAATAAACGATTATTTCATTATCAACAGTTAAGCAGAAGCCCGAAACAAAGTCAGAAAATTAAAGCATTGATTTTCCTGGCCTAAACGGCCAAACATTTGCGTGTTAATGCGAGCATTGTCGTCAGTTATCAGAACGTCCTTAATTCCGCGTATTGGCTTCAAATTTCCGCTCCAATCCATCCGCGATTAGCAACCAAAAGACAAAACCCTGTTCTGAAAGGCCGCAGACTATTCATCTTCGAATGTGTGACACTCTCTAAAGTCAACTTTGGAATTGATTAGCACCTTTGGATCAGAAATAACTGTGTACCCAGAAGGCACAAAGTCATCCGATGCGATCGCAGCATTTATATTGCTAACTCTGTGGTGAGCCACGAACAGGTTTGGAATTTCAGCGATTCCACTGAGTAATGACTTGAGATCTGATTGACTAAGCTGTTCAATGAACTCCAAAGTCTTCTTGTAAAAGTTCTCGTGGTAAAACGAAGCAAAGACAAAAGAGCTCTCGTTGATCTTAATGTTTCCAACCGCCCTTAACAATATCTTTTTGGACGATTTCATGGAATTCAACAGCCTCGGTATCTTTTTGTTCGCGTCCTTGAACTTCGAGTACAGTTTCTTTGATATATTCTTACTCTCCTCGACCCTGCTCTCGAGATTCAACTGGACAGAAACGAATTCAGATACGGAAAAAAGCACTCTAGAGGAGAATTTGTATTTGCTCTTTTCGCTAAACTCGCTTGAAATCGTTTTCTTATAAAGCTCGTTCAGCACCAAGGCCTTCGTGTAGCTCTGCTGGAATGAAACTGGTCCAATAAACAAGATAATCGCCGCCGATGACACCCCGGAGACATAGTCCATCCTCCTGTAGAATGTTTTTCTCAAGTTTTCCGGAATCGTGTCAAGATCTATGTACTTCAAGATGCCTCCACTAAATGGCAGTTGCGAGTGAGGAAGACTGGATGGAGTATCCACGTCGAAGTAAGCATGGTTGATGCTCTTTAGAAACACATTAATAACGTGATTTGCTTGGAAAGGCGTTATGTTGCCGAATATCCTCCCCCTTAGTTTTGAATGAGTGAAAAGGGTTTTTGCCACCAATCTGACGTGTTCAATGCTCACACCCTCCTCCAAAGCTCTGTCAAGTTGATAAAATGTGTGTTGTGTGGGAGAAACCATTTGACTTACAATCTTGGAAATAAAATTGTTGTTTTCTATACTCTGATAGTGTTTAAGGAGGCTTTCCCTTGCCAACATGTGTATTTCTTCAAAGTCCTTGTCTTCTATCGAGATCTCTTTATTTAATATCTGAGTAATCTGGTCAAATATGAACGTTAAGTAATTGGCTGGAGCACGAACAGACAAATACAACTCAAACGGAGCTGAGAACTCGTCAAAAACGATCTGAGCCGGTGAGAACCCCAAATGACCATCGAATCTAAGCATTTTCGCGAGTATTTGCCCCGTCTTTAGTTTCAAGTAGGCGGATAGAATGTGAATTGCCGACACTATCTTGGTTGAAACCCGTTCGTTTACGGCACCATTTTTGTCTCCCACATCTCCAAAAATCCCATCGAAGCCGGGGGCCCAAAACCACACTGAAAATCTGAGCAACACATCTACGTTTAATCCGTATGATTTTGTATTCGAGTACCAGATACGCTGAGTCAGTTTGGACTTGAATGACATGGTTTTGGAGACAACCGTGTCGCTTGCAATGTAACCATAGGCCTCGGAAACCGCCCTGTGTAAAAGATACACCTTGGAGGACATTGAGTCCAGGGCGAAGTTCGGCAAAGAAGTTGATTTGGACATGTCAGTATACGGAAGATCAAGGTTGTAGAATTCCCTGGCGTGTTCCGAGTCAAAATCAGAGTACTGACCGCTGTAGAACTCTTCTAGATTCAAGGGAGTGAACACGGTGTTTGAATAACGTTCTGCCATGTTCCTGGTGAACAATTCAGTTGTTTTCAGTCTATCGGTAAAGAACAATTCGTTCAGAGACAAGTTGTTCTTCAATGTGAACAACACGAATGACGATGAGAGGTCCATTCTCGATAGGATCTCATCTACCTCATCTTGATTGAACTGCGTGCCTAAATTTTGAGCTAGGGCGTTCTCCACGGGGAGTCCAAAAGATTTTCTGATCCCAAAATAGAGCTCCGACAATTCAGCCATGTAAAGCGGGTCTCTTTTGATTTTCTCGTCAAAGACCTGTTGATTTTCCATAAATAGCTTGTTGGATATGGCTGATTTTTTAATTAGATTCAAGTAAGAGAATATTGAATCGACTATAACCGGTATGTTTTTCACTCCCTTTTTAGTTAGTACGAGTGCAAAGGACATTAACACTGATCCTGAAACAAACTTGTAGTCAACTTCTACCGAGAAAACAAATATGTTGGCAAATAAAAAGTTCACGATCCCCTTTCTGTGTCTCGAGTCCAATAAGTTAGCAACAAACTGAAACGAGCTGCTAACCACTAAGTTTAAATTTTCTGTGTTGAAGGGAATTAAAACCCTGAGGACCTCCTCGTTGCTGCTCTTTCTAAGCAAAACAAAATTCTTTCCAGAGTGAAGAGCCGGTCTTAAAGGATAAAACGAATCAAAATTAATCCTCTCAAACACGAGTTCTGAACTCTTTAAATCAGTGAAAAAAGAAAGTCTCTTCTGGAGATCCAAGTAGCTCATGTCACCAACGTAAATGATTGAAAGTAACGACGGTGTACGAAGCGACTTCAGAATTTCACCTATTTGTTTGGTAATTGAATCCTTCATAGTGGCTATTTTATTGTAGTTAGAAGATGAGAATGCGTTACATAGCTGAAGCATCTCGCTCTCAAATCCTAGCTTCGCCCTCATAAATTCCTTAACTATCATTAAATCGACGGAGCTGTACAATGGATCGTCAATGCGCCTCTGAAAATCCCTTGTTAAGGCATCCACATACCCAAAGTTAGATTCCAAATCGTAGTACTTCTCCCTCGTTTTAGCGGCTTTAGTGATGCAATCTATTAAAGCCCCCGAATCGCCGTTGATGCTGAACTTTATTCTTGAATAAACCGTTTCTGAACTGACAGATACAGACAGGTCGCTCTTCCCTTTAGATGAACTGAATATACATGCCTGGATGTACGAACCCAATATGGACAATGCCAAGAACCTAATTCCCGGCTTTTTTATATTATCTGAAGAAACACCCTGACCTATCACTATTCTGAGCTCGCTTCTAGAGTTCTCGTGGCCTCCCAGGTGCATTAGTGTCAGACCATTATTAAAGGTCTTGTGCCTCAACTTGTATATTCTTTTGGAGTCATCGTCCATATACTGATATGACTCTAAATCCAACTCGCTCTCCACCTTACTAAGTTCTAAGAACGACGTTTGGGTACCAATGAGGGCATGCTTATGCTCTCCTCCGAAATACAGTTTCAATAACACATATAATAGCGAAAAAACGAGTATGTTGAAATTCATGATTGCAAATCCAGTGACCTATTGATGCTATCTACACAAATCTCTGCTCCCATGAAGCACGTACTTAGGTATCAAAGTAACGTTATTTAATTTTACTTACTTTTGTAAGTATATCTAAATTGATCCTTCTTACTCGAAATATTTTAAAGCCTAAATACTCACCAAACAATGCATGACATGAAACTTTTTTGTTCTTTTCTCTTTTCCCCTTTATTCTCCTCTTGGTCAATATTGTATTTATTTATTATTTTACTTTTTAAACTTAATTTCCTTCAATTCATGTTATCACTGCCTGTTAGTTTATTTTTCATTCCACACTATGTTTTATTCATAAATTCCCCTTTCCCCTGTCCCTTAGCAACTGTGCCTTTACTATTTTAGTTACCTATTATTAAACTGGACCACGTCATGTCTTTAGGCGGGCAGTCTCGTAGCAGTGAACAATTAGCTACTGGAGGTTATAAAGGAGACCTTCCTTAACTTTTCAATTGTCGTGTTTGTGATGCATCGAGTAACGTGCATTTTTTGAATTCGCACAGGAAAAATGAGGGTTTAGTTAAACTTATCGAGTTTTGAATTCCCTGGAGGATACGGGATCACCGGGAAGTCGTTTGCAACGCAACTGGCAGTCGGTTCTATAAGCTAAGACATTGGCATTTTTAGACGCAAACTGCAATGCAGGAAGGGAACCTAGAACCTCAAAATGCAGTATACTAGTCCCGCTACTGAGGGATTCGCAGTGGAAACGGAGAATCAACGCAAACAGCTGTTTGTAAATATATGTTTGCCTTGTATTAAACGCCTGGATGAATTCGCTTAACGATTCCTGTGCTTAGAGTGTGTGTATTATGCATTTGGTCTTTCTCGCACGCCAAACCTGTTTGGGTGTTACTTACACTACGCTATTCACTAGACAATGTACTCTGAAACAGCACTAAACATCTCAGAGTTTCCAATCGGCTCTACCTCCTCTTTATTACTGAGTTATAAAGTTGCTCTCAACAGCTATGTTTTTGATAAAGCTAGTGGAGTTTATCCTCAAGAACCCTTCTAGCTCGAAGGAATTTGCCTCAGCCTTCTCTATTGGAGAGGCGTTCTGTCTCAATACCGAGACAACCAATTTCGAGGGATTAGAGAAAGCACTCCAGTTGTTGAGAAACTCATTGTAGTTTAAATTAATTAAATAAGCGACTTGAGTGTACTTCCAGTCTAAGTTAGACTTTCTGTCTAAAACGGAAAGCGTATACTGCTCTAACAACTCTTCTATATCCGTATGCGGTATGTCAATGCTGCCTACCGTCAGGTTCACTGCTCTTTTAAATCCTTCTCTCGAGACAAGAGAGGTCACCATTTTGAAGTACTTGTTATAAAACTGAATGGCCAAGCTTGTCAGTGCCACAACGTTGTACTCTGGGGACGAGATCATTATCTTAAACAGTAAATAACTTGTTTTTATCGCGTCTAGTTTAACGGCTATGCTCGAATTCGGGTATTTTTCGCTTGCAAATTCCTTGAACACACCTTTGATATTCAAATTCGTAACCAATTTCAGAAATGCCAGCATCTCTTCTGTGTAACTTCCAATTTGAACCTCAATATACACAACGCAAACGTCGTCATTTTGGTTGGAAGATTGCTTAACGTAAAATGCATTTCTGTAAATGCTAGGCAAGTTGTCCATGCTTATTCTACTCGCCCACTTTCCCTTGTGTGTTCCTTCTGAAAGAAAAGACTTCTCAGTGTCCTCAATTGTGGATGCTCTTCTTTCAACGTACTTTTCTGTATTGTTAAACGAGGACAAATCAGAGTTGGTCTTGGTTTCTGATTTGGAAGTCACATTGCTGGCCACAACCGTTTTATTTGCGCTCAAGTCGAGACTGTTTTCGCTTCTTTCTTCAGAAACTGCCTCTCCGTAGTCTGCACTAAAGTTATCAGAAACGAATCTCAAAAAGCTTCGATTCTTCCTATCTAACTTCAAATACCTCAGATCTCCTGCACTTTGAACCGAACCATCTCTTTTCAGTGCCTTGCTGAGCTTAATCAAATAAGAATTCACCTGCATTGGGGTGCAGTTTCCAATAACCAAGGTCTCTATAGTGCCTACTTTAATTATGTAGTTGGCGAAGTCTATCACGTCTCTCAATTTAATGCCCTTTATGGCCTGTTTGAACATGGACAGCGACACATAGTAAAAGTTGAGTATTTCAAAAGAGGTGTCTTCTGCCAAGATCGCGTTGTCCAAGGAGGATAACTTATTCAAATTCGATTCGAAGTCCGATTTTGCCTGACTCAAATGTGAATTGGTCACAAAAGTACTGTAACTGCTTAGTCCTGACAAAATGTTGTTGAAAAAACTGTCAAAGTTATAGTTATAGTTTATCCACCTTATCTCGAGCCCCAAAAACGAAACCTGCAATTCAGACAAAGACCTGAACTCCATCTCGGCTATGCCATCCCTGAACTCAGGGTCCAATGCGTACCTGAACGACTTTGAAAACAAGTAAGAAAGTGCAATCAACCTTGCGTTTGTTTTAGGGTAAGACTGAAAGCCGTAAGACAAAAGAGACTTTGGTTGAGTGTATATTCTCGAAGAAAGTCCCAGTTTGGGTATACCAACATTAGTTGGATAGTAATACGTAGAGTAAGCCAATGGAGATAGATACTCGTTGTATGAGGAAAGTACTTTGTTTAAAAACGTCTCATCAATCGCTTCTGAGGTTTTAGTTGTGTACTTTATGTAAGAGGAGAGGGATACAGAAAGCAACTCGGGATTGGATTGTGGAGGTATATCATACGTGTATATGTTGTACATCTCTGGATAGTTTATGGTTATTTCCGTGACGTTGAACCCAACATACTTTTGCGAAAACTCATTGTTGCTCTTGGCCAACAATGCCAGTATCTTTTCTGGAATGTTCCCAATTAAATATTCGCCTTTTAGATAATGTTCCCTCAAGTACCTCGGATACTCCCCAACTCCGGGTCTCAGGAAGCTTCTTCTTATTCTTCTCATCATTGACATAAAAGCCCTTCCAAATCTGCCCCATACTGACTCACCGAAGACCTCATTCGAAAGCAAAAAGTCGCTCGAATTTCTGTCAAATGTCCTGGATGATATGAACATTACCATGTTATATGGATTCACATATCTAATCAGACTCTCTAAAGTGCTACACTCTATCTTCTCAAATTCGTATGGCACCTTAAGCACCTCGTGAGGGTAGCAGTCCGTTTCGAAGAAAGAGGATATCATTTCTTTTGAATACTTATAGTATCCAGTACACTGGTACTGTTTCAAGTATCCTTGTTCAACTCTTCTTATTTGTTCAAACAGCTTCTCGTCGCACCTTGTTGCCAATACCGAATCCAACACAGAAAATATAGCCTGCAAAATTCTCATAACACTGTCTTTAAGAGAGTGAACCAGCTTTATTTCTATAACTAACAAGGAAAACCCCGAGTCGTCATTCACTACATTCACGTCCAACCCTCTCACCCACCCTCTGCTAGTCAAGTAATCCAACAAACCACCCTTGAAGTTTCTGGACAGAAAATACTTGATATAGTGACCTGTTTTTCTCTTCCACAACTTGTTTTGTCTTGGAATCGGGAACTCTAGCTTTATGTGTCCGTCAGGGTCCTTTGATTTGAACTCGATGAGCTTTCCGATTAACCGATAATATGGATGTTCTATTTCCTCTCCCAAAGCAGATCCGTCAGACTCTTCTTTCTCCGTGACGTTTCCAACACCACTTCCTGTCCCATTTATGTTTCCGCTGTCCTCACTTGGAGACAAGAGGTTTCCTTCCTTCTGACCAAGCTCGTCCTGGAGAGGATTCTTCAGGCCAGAGAAGTGGCTTCTGATTAGTCCCTCCACCGTGTCTATACTCAGATTTGTCGCCACGGCAAGCGTCATTAACTTTGGGATGTAACGCTCGTTTTTAAGCTTAATTGCTTCTTCCCATACTGAGACGTTATAATCAATCGGTATTTGTACAAGAGTCTCATTGTTGCCGTAAGGGAATCTGTGAAAAGTGTGATTTGGATTGGACAAACTTCTCATTAATTGCTTCTCCCTCAAACTGTCTGCCCTGCTAAACAACTTCACCATTTGGGACACGTCGTCTATAGACTCCTTAAGCGAGTCCCTGTTAGACAAATCCCTGTCTAAACGCTTTACGAAACTCGATATTGAGTCCTGAAAGAACTTTGACTTGATATCGTAAGAATAAATGGTGTGATAGGTCCTCGTATCTATGTTAAAGTACCCATTGTTGTCTTCTATGAGAGTCCTGAAGTCTCTCGTACCGCCCTCGTCCTTCCCTTTTTTGAATAACTCCTCTGTCAACAAAAACGACAGTCCGTTTATGTGACTTGGATCATGTCCGTTTCCCACATTCACTCCAAGAGAAAGAGAGGAGGTGTACAACATATTGTTTGACAACAAAAACACCTTCAGACCGTTTTCCAAAGTAAAATATTTGTACTTATTTTCGTCTCCCAAGAATCTTTCAAACTCTTCGTCATCCAGTTCACTTGGGTACTCCATCAAACTGTCCACAAAACTCACGTCATCTTTAATGCCATACAGACACTTTAGTCCATAATAGCACTTCTTTCCACTCTTTTTCAACTTGCTCAACTCCTCCTCAGTGCGGAGCTTTTGCTTCAGTCTCTCTATCTCTATTATGTCTGACTCGTTGAATTTTATATATTGCAACGTCTCGTTTCTTGTTAACATTCCATCAGTCACACTGTTTCCATTGTAATTCGGATTCAACTCCAAATTCGGGTCTTCCGAGTATACTTCTATGAAGCTCACTCCACCGAGGAACAAATTTCTTACGGTTCCTTGAATAAGTACACCCAACAACACAACCAAGAAACACACCCTCCTTCCAATCAACACCCGTGCTCTTTCGACTTTCATGCTCGATTCCAAATGCATCTCTCTATCTCCCCACCAAAAGATCAGCGTACAATGCTGCTTCTCCTTTTCCCAGTTTAAAGGCGAAGACTATGATTAAACTTGTGTCCTTATTTAAGTGTTACTCTTGTTTCCCCTGCTCCCTATATCACCTCTCATCCACTGTAATGCTCCGTACACTTTTATTAGCCAACTCGCGTATCTCCGTCACTGTTCACGCTGTTTACCTCTTACTATTTTTACACTCCCCCTTTTCTTGTCTTTTTTGCATTTATATCCTATTGCCTAATATCCACACATCCCACACTGCAGCAAATTTACTGAGGATGTCGAAATATGTCCAGATCCATAGGAAAAATGCAAACAATAAGCATCCGTCAAAACGATTACTTATTTTATAACAATCTTCAACCCTGTCAAAACTACTCTTGAATCTAAATTGCCCTCTTTCTCTTCTCTTCTTCGATATTTTTTATCCCCTTCAATTTGGCAGATGTGCCGCCCCTTTTTTACATGAATTTTTAATCTGTAAATTGTGTGCAAAGAAACGGGATTTATTGAGTTCTATTGATTTTAAATATTTGCCCCTCAAATATCCGCGGTTGTTTTATATTTTACTGTTTCATCAATGCTTCTGAGAACTTGTGTTTTGTACAGGAAAAAGTGCTCCTCACCTGATGTTTTCGTCAAATTCCCTTTCTTTTCCTGAAGGGTGCAGGCCCATCTGGTCTCGCTGGACAAAGCCCATTTCCCGCATCCCTTGTAGCGCTCACGTCACTCCCACGATACGAGTTTATTCAAAAGAGGCCTGTTTTCGCAAACGCCTTTTTCGTTTTCCGCTGATTTTCACTGGAACTCCGACTCGCGGCTTCCTACTTTACCTTTAGGACAAACACCCAGAAACGGAGAACTGGTCTGGATTTCAGATTTGAGCACATCACAATCACACCGTACGGGAAGGAAGGCATGTGTGGGAGTTATTCAAGTATTAGAGAAACTGTGGTTAAAACTTAAAGTCGATACTATTTAAACGTGTTTGAAAAAACTAACGGTCGCTAAAAACTGGAAACAATAACATTGAGACAGAGTATAATGCTTTGCCTTACTAATAGTCACTAAGACGGATAGCTTAGCTGTTGCTCGTTTATTTCGTGCAAACCACTAATAGAGGATACCTTAGTGTATCCGTGAGGGATGTAGGATTCAATGTACTCGAGAAGCTCAGAATTTGTGTATTGAGATTGATGTGAGATCATTATTCTAGACGATGTCCGTAAATACTTCCAAAAAGTAAAGAACCTCTCATATGTTAACGTGTAAAGGAACTGATTGTAGTATTTTCTCCAATCACAAGAAATTTGAACATGCTTTAAGATGCCCAAATGATAAGAAAAAATTGAATATAAATCTTCTGAACTGTTCAAGTCCGAAACAAAATCGTAGTTCTCTAACGATTCAGCACCTGTAAATCCATTTGCCGAAATGCTCTTAACAAAATCAATTGCCTTCTGTACCTTAGACCTGGATATCATTTTAGTGGGCCTTGAATAATAGTCTTGATAAAAACCATTCAACAATTCACCGAGCTCCTTGACATTCTTAACTAGTGATTGCAACTTAAATTCCAACAAGATATACTTGCTTAACACAATCCTTGGCAATATAGTTAATGAACAATCGTGGCATTTGCTCTTCGAGTATTCTAGAAAGTACTCGTAAGAATTCAATTCAGACAATACCTGCAACATCGCATAATTTGCTTCACTGTAATAACCTATATATATCTGCAACAAGACTATGTTTAGTCTACTATTTCTATTCTTGTTCTCATAATAAAAATAAGAACTGCTGTAATTGTACGGGAGCTTGTTTATGTCATTGTACGAACCGTTTCTTAGATAAACACGATTCTCCAAATTGTTCATTTTCAAATCAGTCTCCTGAGACGAGTGGTTACCTTCACTCAATTCTTTTTTACCTTTAGTTAACTCTTCCTTCGAAACGCCTGCTGAAGCAGCGTTAGTGGAAAGCGCATTTGTCTTGCTTCTGCTTTTGTTGTTTGAATCTGACTTGGATTTGTTGCTAGATTTGCCACTAGAATCGCGAATGGCACTTTCTGAGGATCTAAGTTTTCTAAATTCGCTGTTGACCTCGTGGGAAGAGCTATTTCTGCTATTTGTGAGTATAAAATCCCCGTCTCTAATTTCATCCTCATATACATCTGAAAACGTATCCTCCTCTGCGTTAGAAAGGCGAGTTTGATTCTCTAACTTACTCGGAAACAAATCCGGAGACATTTGTCTGGTTGTCCTTACAAACCTGGTCAAATAATATTTGGTTTGAACCGGAGTGACGTTCCCAAAAACTGAACCTGACAAAGCAAAATTCGAATTAAAAAACTTGGAAAATTTGATCACCGTCTGTAAATCAACGCTGCGAAGCTCATTCTCCAGCTTGTCAATACTAAGAAATCCCGGATCCAACAACTCGTAAGAAATAGCCATTATCCTTAAATTCTCGTTTTCACTCCTAAATCCATCAGTCATACTCCTAAACTTGTTCTTCGCCTCCGTTAAGAGGGACTGCTTAATATGCTTCTCAAATTCGATCAAAATATCTGCTATTTCCCCTATTATATCCGGAAAAACTGCAGTAAAGCCCCTCCAGTTAAATTCTAAGCCGTAAAAAAACTCCTGTAGTTCCCACAATGAGTAATTCTCCTTGAACACGAAAATTGACTTTAGATCAGTTGACTGCAAAAACTTGTGTAAACAATACTGGTAAATGTAAAATGTTATAGTTAATTTTTCAATTGTCTTATTGAATGGACAGTTTGACATATCTCTTGGAATATTCTCCGGAAGATACAACTTTGCGTACACCAATATATCAGAACCTAATTTTGTCGGAAAATAACAGACCTTCCTCGTGTAATATGAAAGTTTTGAACTATTCAAGGCAACTAACAGGTCTCCCAATTCTATTGGCGTCCCCAGATAATAAACCGAAGACAACGAGTTGGTTCCATTACCAAGATGGACGTTCGTTCCGTTTTCAGTATCTATTTTCCTCAACTCTGAATACAAATTTAAGGGATAATCGCTTAACTTAATCCCTCTTGTGTATATCTGAAGATCTTTAGGGTAATTCGGATCTAAATTCGGCATCTCCAATCTCCCAACGCCGTTGGCCAATGTTATATTTACATTTGATAACTTTGCAACAACTGAAGGAGGAATGTCTTCGAGAGTGTATTTAGTTCCAAAGTATTCACTTGAGAGATAATTAGGGTAGACCCCCATCGGGGAATTGTTAAGGTGACTCTTTATAAATCTAATCATATTTGAGAATGAATTCTTGAACCTCTTCAGCCTTCCATCATAATAATCAGAGTTTGAAAGCAACAAGTCGGAACCGCTTTTCTTAAACTCCTTCTTCTCAAGCAACACTATCATATTATCGTAAGTAATGTAGTCCAACAAATTAACGACATACTTAAAATCAATTCTGTTCATACAAGTTGGTGCTCTCAAGACGTCTACTGGCGAACAATTGTTCGTCAAATAAGAATCCAATATCACTCTCGAGAGCTTCTCCATATGGTTATACTCGTACGAATCGCGAGTGTTAGAAATCTTGTCAAATATTCCCTTCTCTAAAAAATTCTGACGCTTCCTTTTGATCTGATTTACTATCGTCCCGGATATCGGAACCTCCTTTATAAGCTTTATAAATGAAAGAGTCATTTCCATTATCCTAAGTATGTTCCTTTCACTTTTACTACACAATGTGTATTTAATTATGTAGTTCGAGAAACCATTATCATTCACTTCTGCTCTTGCCTCGATACTATCTATATAACCGCTTTTCTTCAGGTAACCAAACAAACTGTTGCTAGAATAGTTTGTTAAAAAAAAGGAAATGTATTCCGTTGGCTTGAACCTCCAAAATACAGTCTGGTGCGGAATTGGAAATATCAACGTCAAATAAGGCGTCTCCGAGAAGGATTTCACTTGGACCATTTTTCGTCTTAAATTCAAATATGGGTGGTCGACGTTGCCGGAAAGGTAAAAAGGAGTTATTAGTTCAGTTTTGAAATTAGGAATGTCCTCAAGGTATATTTTGGCATAGTTTTTTAGCTCCTCTAAACTCTTGTCAGACACAATGCAAATTGATAACATATTTGAACTGTAGTAAGTGCTATGAAACTTAACAAGTTGGAAAATCAGGTGCTCTTTGTCATTATTTGAATCTCTCTTTAACGCATCCTTTGAAGCGAAGTTGAAACCGTGGTTTACATGGTCCTCGCTCGAAATATCTCTGAAAACCTGTCTCAACCTCTCTCTTTGATCCCTCTTAGCAAGTTGAAAAGCCGAATCTAACTCCTCTAATGAGTGCTCCAGGTATATTCTATTCAATTTTGGAGACTTTAATGTGTTTCCAAAATCCATCAACGCATCCTCGAAGTGCTCTGGTTTTATAGTTAAGTAGTATTCGGTTCTGAAAGAGCCGACTTTTATCTCGAACCTTCCGCTGTTGTTCGAAACGTACTTGTCATACGGCGAATCTTTCAAATTATTTGACTTTTTTTTCCAGTTGCTGAACATAATCTCACTCAACAGCGAGGCAACTCCCGGGAACTTATCGTCCTCCATTGAGGTTCCTGCTCTAACTGAAACGGAGACAGTTGGCAATTTAACTGAATAGTGAGAAACCAAAAACAGTTGTATCTCGTTATTTAACGTTATAAAACTGTACTTATTTTTATCGTTGCTTTGTTTTACGAAATCAAAATCGTCGAATGACTTATATGCACCGCTAACACTCCTCTTTGTTCTCAAGTCTGCTATCTTGTTTACTATACCAAAAGAAGATTGTTTGTCAAACGCTAAAGTGTCATTAAATACGTCTCTACTACCGATGTTTAGTTCCTTCAGCATCTGCACGCTGCTCCCGACATCCTCACTCTGGGAACTCGAATTTGCATTCCCCCCCATAGACCTCTCGCAAAAACAGAAATTAATCTTTACTATAAACACCGACAATATCAGGGTGAATACACGCCTTCCCAATTCCAGTTTTGGCGAAAACATACCACTCTGTCCATGTGCTTTGCGGAAACCAATACCCGGAGTGCTCAGCCTCATTTTCGTCATCTCCCCTGCCACCAAATTCAAGTACACAAGTCGTCTTTTTGTATATATCACACCTTGTATACATTAAGTAAACGATACTCCTCTATCCTCATCAAGTGCCTACCCCTCACCCAACTTAGTGACAACCTTGCTTTGTGAGTGTACTATTCAATTTGCCAGAAGTGCAGAAGCCACTCTTTAGCGTTTAAATTTAATGCGAAACACAAAATATCTTTGAATGACCGCCCTCAATAACTTAAAATTCAAACTTTTCTTTCATTCACCACATTGGACCCTATTTATCCCAGTTAAATTACTATAATTAGAAGGTCCGCGCCAGTATTTTTAAATCACATTCCAAGATGAAGTACCAGGAATATGCGCGAAATTCAGGCACAAGTTGCTCCATCTGTCTTAAATACAACAGACTCACCCATGCCACACTCCGTTATTACCTCTCGCAACCAAACATTTGCATATATGTGCAACCAGACACCTACAAGCTACCGAAGACTCCACATAAACACAAACCGGCAAGCGCAAGCAGAATGATTTGTATGCATGTATTTGTGTATGCATTTTGACATGAAACATTATAAAAATTTCAAACATAAAAAATAGAAACCAATCAGCCGTCAGAATGAAAAATTAAAAAGATGAATTACACATTTGAAACCGTTTTAAAGTTGTGTTGTTCATTTTTAATCTCCGATACAATTTCGGAGACAATCGAGAACAATTGTTCGTTTTAGTGATTACAGCGAATAACACACGAATTCACATTAGAACTACCTGAGTGAATCCTTAAACTGGTAAATAGAACTTAATCTGTCGTAGTTTTCCGGAACGAAATTATGTAAATCCTGGGTCTCATCGTCGCCTGTTCTTCCAGACTGAATTGCAATTAAAATCGTTGGGGCAATTTTCAAACCGTTCCACAAGTCTTTAAACTTCTCAAAAGTCAAATCTTGAACAAAGCTAATCATTTTCTGTTGCCAATTAGTTGCAAAATTAGAGCGTATAATTCTTTCGTAATGGATTTTCACAAGTCTTGTCGGATCCAAATTCTCAATATATAAATTACTTAAAAGCATGTTTTTCATAATTAAAAACTCCTTTTCCGTGAAAATGCTGACTGGGTTGTTGAAATAGGTGTCGTAGAATTCAACAAGTGTGTTTACCATCGGAATCATTTTACTAGTGAGGAAATTGACTTTAATATGAAATGTTAGGACATCAGACGAAATATCCAAGGGACCTGCATTTATCGATGAATACTTGAGATTGTTTTTTTTCGAGATAAATGAATTCAGTATCCTTTTCATGTCTAAAAGCATTAGTAAATCCTGTAAACACACATTTTTTTCGCTTATACTCCCAAGATATATGAACAGAAAGACACTGCTATATTGGTCTGAACTTGTTGATCTCCTTTTAAAGTAATATCTTCTGTGATACCTTTTCGGAAGTGAAGTTATGTTCACAACATTGTTGATTCTCTTTTTGTTACTTAGCTGCCTTAATAAAGTGCCTTGTTGCAAGTGCTCAACATAATTTTTGTAGACATAGTTGTCATTTGATATCTTTTTGTTCCCAAACAAGTCAAACAAAGTTCGAACCTTCTTTGAATTCAGCAGCTCTATGTGGTTTAGGGACCTGCTTTTAGGTCTTATCTGACTAATCGATGCATTCAAATGGCTAATTAACTGAATCAAAGTTAAATTCCCTATTACTATTCCCCTAATCTCACCGTACTTCAGCAACAGCTTCCCGAAATTCTTAACATCTTCAAAACTGATATACTTAATATCGTCCTCCAATGCCAAAGGACTAATGCTCTCGAGATTTAAAATCTGAACGATAAGGGTGTTGCAATAGTCGCCATTATTTGAGTCGTTCAACATGTCGATCAGCTTTTTAAGTGCCTTTTTGGCCTCCAAAAAGTGAGTCGTGGTTAATATATTCCTGAAATTTGACAATGTGTGGGTCATGGCAATAAGAAACTCGTCAAAGTACTGACTGTTTCCCGCCCATCTGATTGTCAAACCAGGCATGACATAGTTGTTCTGAAAATCTGAATAATCCTCAACCTTGATGGAGTTCTCTCCAGGAGTGTTTATCAGTGAAGAGGAAAGAGCGTGCTTGAACAAATAAGAAAGCAAAATTAACTTTGGACGATTCAGGTTTAAGAGCAACAGTTCTGTTGAATTGTTGACAACTTCTGGAATCCTTATATCGAATGTAAATGAAATAATAGGCAATTTATTGTCCAAAGGCATGTAAAAAATAGAGTCTAAGTCCAACTGATTCGTCAGCATTCTCTTTAAACTGAGAATTTTTGAAAACTCTATTCCGCTCAAAGAGTTAGATGGCAGTGAATTATCGTCCAGTGCCATTCTGTATCTTTCAATAGAATCCTTCAATGAAATTGGATAAGGCCATATGGGACAGGTTTCATCCACATAAAGAACATCATTCTCAACTCCAGGTTCAAATAATTGAACATTAAGCTCGCTTGTGGCAATTGTTTCGTTTATATTCAAAATTCTTTGCTTAATATAATCCGGAATCTCCTCTATTGAATAATCAATATTTTTGTTTTTCAGGTTGAAGACAAACTTGGTTTTCCTTCCAAAAAAGCCAAGGAAAAACTTTGAAATACAATAATAAAGGTCCTTCGTGAAGGATTCGAACCGTTGAATCAATGTGTTGTAAAAGGAATCACTTTTTCTGAAATTATAAGAGGCTCCTTTTTGCAGAGATTTAGTTGGATTGAAAATAACCATATTATCCGGTCTAATGTAATCTATTATTTTGTTTATGTAATACCTGTCTACTTTTTCCATGGTATAAGGAGCCGTTAAAACCTCGCTAGGAGAACATTCTGTGTTTAAATAGGTATCTATAATGTGATCCGCCTGATTAACATCAACTCCAAAGTTCGTACTAACCAGGTCCACAATTATTTCAAACCTAATGAGATTCAACACATCGTCAGTTATGTTCGTTTTTTGGACTAATTTCAGAGTGGAAAATATAGATTCAAGTATTTGTGTCAAGTGGTTTGTTCCAAGTTTAGTAACACCTACAGAGATCACAAAATTCGAATATCCGCTTTCGTTATCCGAACATTCAGAGCTTAACGTATTTATCCAACCCTTTGATTTCAAAATTCCAGTTAAACCCTCGTCAGACTCATCCATTAAGTAGTAAGAAATGTAATCCGTAATTTTATACCTCCATAAGTTCTTTTGGAAGGGTATCGGAAATATTAGTTTTATATAATGATCACCTGAATTTTCTCTAATTGACACTATATTATTTACAAAATTCAAGTAAGGGTTTGTCTTTAATTTGGATGTTTCAAAAATGACCTTCATGTCCAAATCAAGCGTTCTTATGCCCCCAAATAGTGTTTCAACCAACTTCACCAATCTATCCATTTTTTCTGTTGATACAATTGACAGGATCATCAGGTTGCTTGAATAGTAGGTCTCGAACTGCTTCATTAAGCCATCAATTAATAAATTATAATTGTTCATCACTTCAGTAGCTGAGTCCCTCTTTAAATCAATAACAGGGTCATCTGAACCAATCTTTTTCAGAAAACGTCTTTCCAATAGATAAAAGTGCTCGGATACAATCAAACTCAAAATGTCAGAAAACAATATGTCCTCGTTTAACTCCTTTCTAGTCATGCTTATCCCTGAAACAAGAGAATGGTGGTCTATAACCAGATTTCCAACAAGTAATCTGCTGAATTCATATAGCGAGTCAACAAAGTCTTCATTAAACACCTCCAATGAATATTTTGTTGACATTGAACCAACTCTTCCTCTAATTTTATTATATATATTATTAAAAAAAATAGGATTCTTCTTCTTCAGCTTTTTGAACTTCAATTTTGATAGTATTATGTTCTTGAGAAGATGTGAAAGCCCATTTATCGCACTTGGATCATGAGAAGAGCCGCACCTTACGGACAAGGTCATTGTAGACTTGAACAAAACAGGCTTAGAAACTATAAAAACCTTCATTTTATTGGTTAAAGTCACAAATCTGTATTCTCCCTTAGTGTCCTTCATCTTCTCAAACTCCCAATCTTGGACTTTTTTGAACTCATTTATATCGTAGTAAAAGGTTCTCATCTGGGAGTAGTTATTTATACCTGAAACTGTATCCAAAACGTTTGGATTAAAGGAAAATATGTAATTCAATGTATCTTTAGAAACGAATTCAGAGACCTCTTGAAAAAGGTCCTCCTTAAGGGTTACATTTTCCCATGCTCCAACCACCCTTACAATATTCACTATTAATATTATTATCAATCCATTTAATAGTGTCATTCTAGTAAAAGGTGGTAAAACACCCCCAAATTTCACATAATTTCTTCAAAATTCTGTAAAATTGCATTCGTGCAGTCAAAACTTGTTAATTTGTATATTTTCTCTCTTACCTTGCCCTTGGTCTTTTACTTATATTCAAAATGCTCCAAAGCGGTCTTGCCAAGGCAATCACCCGTTGGTTTATTTTGTGTAAATACTACTAAAACGCGCATGTTTTATTTATGTATATATGTTGGCAAGCCTTAATTCCAAAAAGAAGCTTATGGTTTCCCTTTATAGGCACGTTCAACCTTGAAACCAAAAATCCGCTTCGCTCTGTTCGCCCTATTACTCGTTTCAGAACCCAGTGCTGCCCCAGTAATATATTTACCGAGGTTACTGGTAACCCATTTATGGCGCCAAGTCCTTTCTAGATTGAATCTTTTAATTGATCTATGGAACGGAGATATTGAATTGGCGAATCAATTCAAATGCTGCCTCTTCTGTAATTGGATTTGGGTTCGTACTTCTCGCTGAGGTACTTTAGAATTGACGTAGGGACTTTTTGAGAGAGGAACTTGGTGCTGAAATAATAATCCTCGTTGTAATGAATGTATTTTAGACCCAAAATGGGTAGGACCTTTTTTCTAATTAAATAGGAAAATCTCCTGCATTTTCTCAGAAAGTACTGGTAGTGACTTTCCTTGAGTTTAGTATTCATATTTATGATGTCTCTTCCTTTAATGCAAATTTCTTTATTGCTGTATATAATTATGATTGTGTTATTGAGACTCAAACTGGAGAGAATTCTTCTAATTAGAAACGAATTAGCGTTCTTCCCCGTTTTCATAAACCCACTTTCACCATTACTAAGTTTGGCTCTCTTTTTCTGATTTGCAGAATTGTTGTAACTTAAAAGATAGCTTTTTAGATTTTCTTCTTTGTCCAATACATCCTTTCTGACTAATAGCAGGTTTTTTAGCCACAGCTCCAGGAGCTGGACCAGATTGAATTTGTCAGGGTGTCCGTCCGCATTAAGTCTCTCATTTGAGTGAAAGATTACCAGCAAATTTGAAAATCCATTGTCTTGATTGTACTCAAACTGATAGCTTACCTTGTCAATCCAAGAATACTTTCTGAGTGCCCTCTTAAAATCACTATTCTTTGTTATAACGCTCTCGAGAAACTTTGAAACCTTATATTTCTGGAAATAAGTGTGGTTTTTGATCGGAAACATTAATACTAACTTATTCCCCATTCTGCTGCTGCTTATCTGGACAATTCTTTTTGTTAATACAGAATAGGGGTGTGAATGAGTCGAGAGAATGCTCAACTCACGTCTTTTTGTCACCTTTCCTTCAGAAAATCCCTCTTTACCTCGTTTCTCCTCCCTCTGTCTTCTGAAATAAGTCCTCACGAGCTTTGCTGCCAAATTAATGCTCACCTTGCTCTGACTGTTCACGATAATCTCCATGTTTTTCAGCCTTCTCTCAAACGAATCGCTGTAAATATCAACCAACACCTCAGAGCTTAGCCCATGGACACAGGTTTTGATTTTCCCGTATAAATCATTGCCGTATTTGTACTCGCTTTGAGTGTTAATTATACTCAAAAACGTTTCCCTCATTATGTTTTCTGGCAAAAAGTAGATATTTCCCTTAGTCTCAAGCTCAAGGAAATATTCACTTAGAAAACTATTTCCCATTATAAAATCCATAAAAAAGTTAGAAATGTGTTTTAGTGTATCACCCAAGGTTGCAACGTTCGGCTCCCTGAGCTCAAGGTGATACCTGTCACTCCCAAAATAGATGTGACTTTCCGTAAATACACTGTTTAGCTTCTCCAAGTGACTCTCAAATAGATTTATCATATACTTCCTAAAGTGAAGGCCTAAAAGCATCGAACACTTTATTTTTTCGTCGATATTTGTGTAATACATTGGATTCTTCGAGCTACCAAAACCAACCTCCAAATTGAGAGCTATAGAGCGTGCATTGTTTCTTCTCTCTATTCTAACCTTCGTGTTGTCGCCAACCGTCAAATCCTTTTTCTTTGTATTAACTTTGCTTTCCAAAGTCCCAATTATCCTCCTTAACTTGCTGTTTAGCTCGTAGTCCTCCTTTTCAACCATTTTTTCAGTCAAAATTTGCTCCAAACTTTTATTTTCCACATTCGTTTTCATTCTTTCAAGCAAATTCTTGTGTGAAAACCCTCTAATTAGAAGCGAGAACAGTCCTATTAGTCTTAGTAATTTAGAAACCAACATTCTTACTAATTTCATATCTTTCCATTATTCCAAAGCTGTGCTGTCATTTTATTTCACATTCTATCCCAAAATGTTATTTTACTTACTGTATGCAATCTTCATATACAGGGACCTCGCATTTTTGTATACTGCTATTTCTAAATATTTTCAATTAATGCGTTATCTAAGAAGTACGAAAATTCTGACTTAATTATATAAAAACGAAACAAAACGTAAACTTACACACTAAAAAAACTTAATATTTTCTTTATTTTGTTTCTCTAAACCGTATCCGGCTAAACACCCTCTAACGGAGACCAGCTGTTCGAATACCGACGAGGTTATATGCTCTAAAGAAAATTAAAGCAACATTCATGGATTTAAGCGGAACCCAGGACAATCCGAATTGCTAACAAAACAAAAAACGCAGACAAAAATAAGAAATGTGTGTCTCTGTACACTTCAATTAAAGGCCTGGTGATAGAACTTGAACGTTCTTAAATTGTCAAATTTGAACAGACATTTCGTTTCTTTGAGCTTTATAAATTTGTTCGGAACGTATCTCTCAATTTCTTTCCTTTCCCTTGCATTTGTAGAGTCCGACAAAATGGCAGTAATAATCATAGGTGGAGACTTAATGGACTCCGAAAACCACCTGTGGAACTGGTAAAAAGAGAGCGACTTGAGACTCTCTATAAGATCGCTGGTCCAACTATAGTTAAAGCACCTGTTGTTCGTCAATTTAATATACTCGTTAATGGTGTAGTTGGGACCATAGTTTTGAGAAAGAGCGTTTATCCGCTCCTCAATCGATACTCTAAGTAATTCTTTTGAGAGGATCTCGGGAGTCAACTCTGAAACGCACTCAAGCAAGGCGTTCGTGGTTTTCCTTATATCAAAAGTGTCTGTTTGTATTACAAACGAGTAAGTGAGCAGTCTATCATGGATATTGTTGATCTCGGAATTAAATTCATAGGCCATCTGCCTTTTTTGTCTTAACAACTCAAATAGGTGATCGAAAAACAGCTGATTTACGATGTAAAGCTTAACCACTGTGGTTGGATCTTCTTTTCTGAAAAATATTGAAAGTCTTATGGTGTTGTGTTTGCATTTGTACGTGTTTTCAAGGAAAAACAATTTGTTTCTATCTGGTGGTATTGAGAACACATCAATTAAATCAAAGTAGTTTTTTGAGGTTGAAGATCTGCAATACGGGGTTGACTCCTCACTCTGTTTAAAGAAAAGCTGTTTGTAATAGTATTTAGAATAATTATCGCTAAGTGGACTGTCTCTAACGTAAAATAGTGCCTTTGAGGTATCAAAACCCCCATATCCGCCCCTTAGATTCACAATGAACGAATCAAAGGAGGACTTTAGAATGTTAGTGGCTATGTCCCCCACGTACATCCCCTCAAATAGACAATTCTTCCTTAGGAACTCAGACAAGATGAGTATGTCTTCGAATTTAATTCCTCTCAGCAGTTTAATGTAGCTGTTTTTATCCACTATTCCGTTGTTTAGTATTCTCATTTCCAGGTCGTTCATAAGATCTCTTTGGGTTCTTCTCCTATAACTTGCGTGTTCAGATTCAATTAAAGAACTCTTCACTTTTCCAAAATCTGATCTGCTTATTGAGGACACGGACTTCAAGGAAGTCGAGAATTCAAGAAGAAATTCTGAGAGATCCTTGAGGTTTCCGCACAAAAACAACTCCATTCCAATCACATAGTTGGGGTAATAGCTGTTTGAGGTCGTGTATATTTGGAACTCAGTGGACTTTTTCCCACTCGTGAACCCGGGTCCCATTTTATGCCTGACAAGCTCGGTAAGCAGGTGCAACAGGGCTTGGGAGTGAGAGGTGTTCTTGATAAAAAATCCCTTTAACTGGTATATTCTGGAGGATTTCCTTCCGTACATTGGAGGCAAAAACAGCCTCAATGTGAGCATCGATTCCGCCACCACATTCGATGGGACATAAAGATAGAAAAGGCCCCTCCAGGTATTTGTAATCTTCAAATCCCTGGAAATCTCAAAAGACCTGCTGGTTTTGTTTCTAAACTTTTCAAATTCAAAGGCGACGTCAAACAAAAGAGGTGGCTTTATACTAACCTCTGATTCACCGCTCGCAAAGCCGTCGCTGCTGTACATGTTAGACAAGGCCTGGATTGGGAGATTTAGACTTGAGAAGTCAATCCCGTTTTGCACAAGGCCCATGGACCTGACAGACTCCAAAATGTCCTCACAAATGTCCCAAATCGAATATTTTGTTTGGAAGTGGATTTCCCTAATCAAAAATCGGCTTTCCGGTCTGTTTTTGTTCAATATAGTCCCGAGTTTTGATGCGCCTCTTTTGTTGCTCCTCGAATAAAAATGGTGGTCCGAAACCCTTATTATACTATTTTTTCTTAGGTATTTAATATCAAAACTGCATCCCACAGCAACCATAAACATTCTGTCTAGACTTAAGAACTCAATCAGCTTTTCAAAGGCGTCTGAAGTGAACTCAGACACATCGTATCCTGAATATAAAAAGTTACCCGGATCGGAGTTCGAGTAAACATACATTTTAACAATTTCAAAAACCTGAATAAGATTTAGATTCCTCTCCAATTCATTAAATTTTGACTTGAAATCACGCTTTATCTTGATGGCCAACTCGTCTATGAAAATAGTGTTTTTCACGCTGTTTATAGAAAAGAAAAGAGATTTTATTACCTGATCAATCTTTTTGGCCCCGTTTTCAGTCAAGTGAGTCGAAATAATGATCTGTGAGAAACCGAGATGCGAGTGGAAATCCATAACTGATATACTTTTGCAGTACTTTTTTTGGAAAATAACCTCGTCCGTTAATCTACTGGGGGAGTCGGAGGACAGGAAAAAAGAAATGTACCTCGAAAACGCTCTGATTTCTCCAAAAGAGTGGCCACTCGGAATGGGAAATATGAGCATCAACTCCTTGTTTTCTGAGTTTATGTTCACTTTAATGAACCTATTCTTAACACTTGAAAATGGGTATTCAGGAGTTTCAGACAGTCTTTTTGGGTCAGTTTCCACCTCTAATTTTCCGCTTTTTATTGATGAAAAGTGCCTTTTAGAGAGCTCAGTTAGTGAATTCACATCCAAACTACTTAAGACAACCAGTATCATGTTATTCGAAACGTAATAATTCTTGTAAAACTTTATCATCTCATCCCTCACGTTTATCCCCTTCTCAACTGGCCTTTTGCACAGAGTTTGATAGTTTCCATAGTAAAACTTGTTGTATATGTGTGTCTCGTCAGATATGTCCTTGAATACGTGTTCCAACAAAGTGTAGTAGTTATTGCTTTTTGAAAGGAATTCGCTATTGACTATCTTCATCTCCTTATACAGAAACTCCTCCTTGAACAACGGATTTTTGAAAAACTCGCTAAACATGTCCAAAGTCTGCTCTATGAATGCATTAGGAATGTTCACTGAAAATTGAGTCATTGTAGAATCTGTGGTTGCGTTTGTGCTGCCGCCCCTTGTTCTCACATACTTACCAAAGTCGTTTGCCCCCGGGTATTTCTCAGTTCCCAAAAACAGTGCGTGCTCCAAAAAATGAGCCAAACCATCTACTTCCCTTCCTTCAAAGGCCGAACCTGTCTTGACCACCAGGTTCACACTCGTGCTTAAAACGCTCTCTTCTGATATCAAAAAAACGTCCAGTCCGTTCTCCAGTCTCAAGTACCTGCACACGGACTTGGAGTTCCTTGGCTTCCTGAACTTGTCATCCTCCAAAGGACTCCCTGACTTCATGTCGTCGTCCTCCACACTCTCCTCTTGCAGTTCCCGTTACAAATCTGTCACACGTTGCTCAAATAACCATAAGTGCAAACAAATGTGCAGAGAAGCCGACAAATTAATCTCCCTATTCTTTTATTCCATATGTTATCCAATAAATCTAGCCTACAAGAGCGAGTGGCGCCAGTTCTGGTAAATGCATGCTTTTTTGAGTGCCTGGGCAGAGCGAGAGAGATCGGAAGGAAGGGAAAGGAGAGTTGGGAATCGGCTGGTGAAAGGGAAAGATAACTGAAGGTAGAGTGTAAATATCAATTAAAAATAAACGTTCACGGTTAAACAAGCAACTAGTTCCAATTTGAATTGAAGACAGTAAAATGCATTTACTATAATTTAAACGTCGATATAGTAAATAATTTTGAAAAATATAAATTGAGATTTATTTAATACCTGATATCCTATAAAGAAGCTTGAACACCTCCAACCGGTTTTATAATTTTCACGTTTGGCAAGTTGAACAATTGATTAACATAGTAAACGAAGGTAAAGCCGTCAGGAACACATGGTAGGGATTCATCTCCGCCATAATTAACTGATTTTTGAACGGTGTACATTAATACAGGTGCGTTATTAAAGACGTAAACAAGAAAGTTCTTAAATTCGTCAAAGTTTATAGATGACAAAATTAAATTTTTGTTCCTGAATCTCTTAAAATTGAATCTTTTGTTGATGATTTCCTCTATTAAATTGGTGTACTCGAAGTCCCGTCCATATTCACTTTCAAACTTTTCCATCAAAGACACTTTAATAGAGTTAAATAATGATATATCCAAAACTCTGATCATATTCTCAAATATTAAATTAAACATTCTGATGGTGCTTATGTTAAGATCAGACAAGCTCTCACTTGACGAGACGTTTATGGAGAAGAAGTAGTAGTTTGAGTTGATAAAGTTGTTATCAAGTAAAACCTCAACAGATTCTGAAGTCTTGACATGATTCTTAAGAACTATACGGGCCAGCTCCAGAATTAATTCATAAAATATTTCATTGTGAGGATCATTGATTCCCAAATATACGTCCAAAATTGAAAAGCTTTTTTGAATAGTGTTTGTGAGTGTCACTTGAAAATAGATTTTTGACTTGTCTGGCAGCGATGACAGATCAACAATTTGCAAGTTATTTAGCTTTTTTGAAGATAACTCGGTGGTTTCGTAGGTTGATATGTTTGAATTCGAGTCGTTTAAAATATAATATTGCACTTTCAAACCAACACCCTGTTCTTTATAGTCCGGATCATCAATCTGGTTGGTGTGGACTATTCTACTGAGCATCCTCCTCGTCCTGGCTACGCTTCTTCGTTTAAATGTCCTCATAGTGCGTTTGCTTCTTTGTTTTATGATTCTCGTTAAGTTACCGAGAGTTCTTGTTCTTCTGTTAGAGTTTGACTTTACGTCCTCCACCGTATAAGGAGAGATGCCAGTTCCGAAATTTTCTCCCGGATAAAACCTCTTAAAACCGTAGAAAACACTGCTGGCCATCTTTTCCGCGTCTAGGGGACTAGAACTGGTGTATATAAATCCGTTGAAATTTGTGTATAAAAAAATAGTTTGTATGAAGTAGTAAAACGGCTCGAAGCTTATCTTCTTTAATTTTTTTAGTACTTTTTTTGAAGTCAAGTCCAAATTTGAACTTAAAACTGACAGGTGAGTGAGAACGTCATTCATTTCATTGGTATCTTCATATTCACTTAAACGGGAAACTGACTCCCTCAAAACCGATGAAAAGTCAGAATATTTTAGGGTTATCATGTTGTTTATAAGAGTCTGAATAACTTCTGTGGGACAATTCTCATCAAGTTTAAAGAACAAATTAAATGCAAAAATGTTGTTGATTGATGAACTTGGAACTGATATGTTCGCCTCCAAACTGAATTTCTTATGGGGATTATTCTTATTCATTTCAATTGCCAAATGATTAATGATCTTTCTCATTAAAAACAGCATGCTGTAAACATAAAGTGTGTTAAGCTTGAGCAACCTACTTATGTGATACGGAAACGAGAAACTTAAGAAAAAGGCAATGCCTTCATGGTTTTTGTCATAAACGTAATACATATGACTAAATATTCTAAAGTTGTTGGTTCTTAGTTTAAAATCTTCATTAAGTACATCGTAAAGCTTAATTGGATCCTCCGCGGGACCTTTTTGATTACAAACAGAATTCAACTTCCTTTTTATCTTTATTTCGTTCATGTCGTCTACAATTCTACCTTTAAACTCCTCGTATTCATATTTAACGTCAACTCCCGTATATGGAGGAACTATACCTAGGCCCTCTATAAATTCCAAAGGAATGTTCTTTAGAAATTCCAACAAGCATTTGTTTAAATCATCAAATAGGTAGTTAATTCCAAAAGAATTTCGGTAATTCACTCGTTCAATATCTAAATTGTTCGTTAAGTGCAAAAAGTGGAAAGCCTTGTCATCAGAAATTAAGTTTGAATAGATGGAACAATCCAGGCTGTCCTCTTTAAGTGTTTCGGGTAAGTGCTTCATTGACTCGAAAACAGACTTGGTTAGCAATAATCTGACTATCATGTTCTCCGGAGTTACCTGTCTAATTAATCTATTTCCAAGTTCGACGTCAAAGTCAGAAAATTCGTATTGTCCAAACAACAATGAACTCAGAGTCCTGCTTCTAAAGAGGAAGTAATTCGAGACCATTTGTCTGCTCTCAAACGGTACTTTGTCTTTTTTCAAGTACTTTTCGCAATTAAGGCGATTTATCTTTGATTCATTGTAGTACTCCAAATTGTAACCCATTTTCTCAACTATTTTTATAGTGGAGAAGAACGACTTTAAAATGAACGGAATTCTTCTCATTCCATCTCCAAGAAGATTGAAAGTGATTTCCAAATTGGAAAACCCAGATGTGTATTCATTTAATGTAATGTTTATACTAGAAACTAGCTTCTCTTTTGTAAGTAAATTAACCAGCGATTTAGAGTCACTTATGGAGTTAATTGTCTTTGACATAAAAAATAAAGGATCTCTCTTGTAGAAGGGAAGAGTATATTCTCTAAATGGGAAAAGCAGTATAAGCGAGTTCTTATTCTGATTGTCCGAAATGAACACCTTGTTAGTTGAAAACAAATAGGGATTCACCAATGCAAGTCTAGTCGACTTGGCTGGAGAATGTACAGGCAAGTTTTTGTTCGCAATTTTACCGAAAAAGGAATCCATTAATTCACTCATCCTTTCCAAAGAAAGATTGCTCTTTGCTGCAACTATGAGTACGTTCGAACTATAGTTTTCCTCGAAGAAGCCTCTGAACAGAGATAGTAGCTCTTCATCACTGGTGTTTTTTATGTAATTTAATGTATCCAAGTCGCAATAAGTGTTTCTTGAGTATTTGTTGTTAAAGGAGTACTGGGAAGAAGAGAGCAAGATCGAGTTAAACAGGATGGAGTTCGCTCTTAAGTCCTTCCCAGAAACAAATTCTGACTCTATTCTTCTTACCGAGTCAAGAAGCGAACTTTTGCTTATAATCGGATTAGAAAACATGCTACCAGTCAGTTCAAGCGTTCTTTCAAAAACATCACATGGAATAACAAAGTCAAAGGTGCTGTGGTCGTAGAAAACATCATATAAATAAGATCCATTGTTTCTTTTAATGAAGTCCATCAATCCTCGTCTTTCCGTGTCCAAGTTTGAAAGACTCATTAATGCAGTCATCAGTATAAAGGTCAAACTCTCAAATTTCTCAGGCTCGTGAAAAGTACCAACCATGCTCAATATTGAGATTTCGCACTCCTCGATGTCTTTCTGACTGATCAAAAATAGTTTGATGCCATTTCCCATTTTATGTATCTTATATTCAGAGTTTAATCTAGACACGAAAGTTAGGTGCGAGCCTGAACCACTATTAACGGAACCAACGTTCTCATTTTGAGGTGAGCCACTCTGCCTGAGGATCGGTCCTTTTGACAGAAATTCATGACAGCCGCAAAACAAACTGAGACTTCTACCTACTCCCACAAAGCTTGCGAATAAGTCGAGTAGGAAATAAAAACTCAATACCAGACACAGAAGGGAGCTGACCCTGGGCATTTTTCTTCCCTTTGTGAGAAGTACAATTTCTGTATTTTATCAAATAACGGAAAAAATAAAACGTCTTTACCTTTTCTCTCCTCTCCTTTCGTTTCTTTTTAATAAATCTGGTACCTCGTCAACACTTATAGGATTGGCGCCTTTTGGTATCAGGTTTGACCCAGGATTTGTATGTTAATTATGCAGAAATACCCTAAACAGTGAGGATAAAGATAAGCGTACAAAAGAATGCATTTTTGAGATATTTTGTTTTATAAATAAATGCAAAAAAAATAAAGAAACACTACACTTTAAACTACTAGTGTAAGGTTGTAATGGCCAGTTTCCCAACTGCCTCCTACTACTACCACGCTCCGTTTCGCGATAGAGTGCCTTGTCCTGCCGAGCATGAGGTCCAATTACAGTAAGGATATTCAGTCATAGAATGATAATGGTACCCGATTTCATAGTTACGAAACAACTGAACGTCTTATTTTACCTTAATTCGGCAAATAAGCATTTTAACATACGCGCGCCTAGCCGGGGTGTCATTTAGTTTCAGTGAAGCCATTAGGAAGTTGGTTTCCAATAAAAAACTTAAGACTGACAATGAATCTCTAACCTCATGATCGTTCTTTCCACACTCCATTCTTTTTTTCGTTAGATGCTTTAAAATTAACTTAATAAGCATTAAACATCTTCATTTGGTTAAATGCTCTCACACCGTCTAAAGTAAATAATGATTTTGTCTCGTTCAGCTTGGTAAACTCGTGAGGAACAAACTCCTCTAGTCTCTTTAATTCATCACTTTTGTCAACTGAATTGGGTGATTGAATTGCAAACATCACTCTGTTTGAATTATCGTAGATTTGTCTGTACCAATCAATAAATTCGTCAAAAGAAAGGTCTTGCAAGAATTGGGTGCTTTTCCTTCTCCACTCAAAGTCGTACTCCTTTCTTTGAATGGTGTCTGAATACTCTGCACTCACATCAGAGAAGCTCGTAAGCTTGTCTTTTAAATATTCAATATAAGACAGTCTCGATACATTGAACATCTCTTCAGTGATCAAATTTGAGGAGGAAAAGAACCATTTTTCCCAGAACTCCAGCACATTCTCAGAAAGAACGTCAACGTTCTTGTTTGAAGAAACAACAACAAAGGAGAATCCAGAAATATGCCCAACTAGTGTTCTGTATGTGGAATAAACGATGTAACCAAGCTGTTTATCTGTCCTCAACTCTGCGAAGAAGTGATCGGAAATTATTGAAACCAATATGTTCGTAAGCAGAAAGGAACGCATGGACTTGTAGTCAACATAGACGTTTAATATGATAGCACTGTTAATGTCAATCTTAGATTCAGATATCTTAAAAATATAGTATTTTGATTTTTTCGGGAGTGAAACAACATCCAAGACCTGCAAGTTCTCCAAAGTTTCTGTAGAATTATTGATATACAATTCAGACCTCAAGTGATCAGGAATGTACAAGTATTCGCTGATTTGGGGTTCCTTGTATCCAAAATAATCCATCAAATTAGTGTACAGGGATCTAAATTTGTCCCACATTGAGAAAAAGAAATCAAATTGCGTCACAAAACCTAAATCGTTATTCGAGGTAGTTCTTCTGCTTTTCCCGGTATACAGGGTCTTGAAAAAGTAGTCCAGTATGTCGACAACTGCTTTTGGATCTATATTCCCAAATACGAAACCATTCACTTTCGATGTATTTAAAAGCAAGTCAGAGAACTCAATAAACTCCTGAAAATCAAGAGAAGATAACTCTTTTAATTTTGCCTCAGGAGACAAATTTTGATTAAAATCAAATTTACTCAACATCCTAGAATATTCGTCCCCTATCTCTGGATTGTCAAAGTAGTCCATTAACCTCTTCTCTAAAAGTTGTATTTGAATTTCAAATTCGTGTTTGGTTACTTTTTTCGAAAATTCCCTAATTAAAAGCGCTGACTTATACATAACCAGAGATATTTTATCCGTAAAACCAAAAGATACGAAAGACGCCTGAATTGTATTCAAATAATTTGAAGAGAACGAACTCGTGCTCATAGACGCCAGATATGAAGCCGAGTCCAACTCAAACATTTTCTGTGAAAAGTTTGTTGATAGCAACACAGAAAACAAGTATGAATACAATTCCAATCTCAACGATTTTGTTGTAATCGAAACTGAATTGTTTAATAGTTTGTCAAATGGAAAGTCAAATGTGATCTTAAACGTGGTTTTTGGAATATTTAATATATGCGTCGGATAGTAAAAGAAATTCTTATATAAATTAAAGTTCTCGTATTCCAAAGAGAGATCCTTATTTACAAGTGATTTTCTGTGTTTTTTAAAAGCGTCACCTAATCTTATAGGAACATTCTCAACAGATACATCGTTCAAGTTATTTGAAAAATCACTGGAAATATATGGATTTGGTTCCGAGTGTGTTATTAAAAACTTTTCTATCGCCACTTCCGGTTTTATTTGTAGCAAATATGAAATAAAACATGAACTCAATTCCTTTACCACGTATTTAGCCTTGGTGTAATTTTCCTCCAATATTTCACTAACAGAAAGGTTGGTGCTTATTAAAAGTTCGTTGCGAACGTTTTCTTCCAAAAATTCACTGCTGGGATACAAACTACAAATGAGGTTGTTATCCATTGACACCGAGTTCTTAATAACATCCTCCAGATTTTTAACCCTGAAGAAAACCAACATGTTTTCTGGACTAATTTGAGATATTATCTCATCATGCGTCTCTTTGTCAAAATCAGAAATCAAATATGACTTTTTAAGCACCTCCTCAGGTTTGGATTCATAGTTATAGTATGTTTCCAGTATTTTATTGCTTTCGTAGAATAAATCAAATACCTTGCCGTAGTCAAAACTAGACAGTGAAGTGAGTTTTTTTTCATTGTACAAATCAATCCTCGGCTCTGTATTCTTAATCAATTTGATTACAGAAAAGAAAGCTTCGAAAATCAAGAACAAATTCTGCTCGCCTTTCTTCGTTAATGTTGCAGTCAACTCTAGATAAGAAAAACCTATGTTGTAGTCATCTATGTCAATGTCTATATCAAAAATAAGTCCTGAGTTGTATAAATAATGATACAATCCACCCGGCCTTTTTGAAGAAATATATCTCTCGAGAAGGAAAAGTCTGTCCTGTGAAATGGTTTTCGGTATGTACCTCTCCAAAGGAAACAACACCTTTATTTTCATATCATTTCCGAAAGAATCCAACAATACAAACTTGTTGGTTAAATGCTTAAATGGATTTAATGGATTCTTATCTATTGGATCAGAAAAGGTTTGAACAGGAAGATTCTTGTTCTCAATATCTGAAAAGTACTTAATTGCCATATTTGTCAATTCATCTAAAGACTGATTGCCAGTAAGAACCAATACCATTCTATTTGAACTGTATTCACTTTTAAAAAACTTGATAACCTCATCCCTTACGTTAATCCCAATAGACTCAGGTATTTTTTTCAAGGTGTCAATATTGCCAAAATCAAATCTGCTAAAAAGACTTTTTTTATCCACCAAGCCCTTGAGGACAAAGTATAAACGCAAATCGTCATCTGTTTTCGCGTAGTTGAATTCATTCTCTATTGCCATCAACTCCTTGTGGGTGTAAGTGTCATCAAACAAAGGCCTTTTGAAAAATTCAGAAAACCTATCCAACGCCTCGTGAAATGATAATGAGTCTACTGTCATTTCATAAACCGTTTTATAAGAATGAGTATGGGCATTCGTATAACCATTATGCAGGCCAATAAATTTCATAAAGCCGTCTAAATCTGGGTACTTCTCATTGTTTATGAATAAAAGATGCTCTAAGTAGTGAGCGAGTCCATATAGTATCCCCGGTTCCATCGATGAGCCTACCTTAACATTCATCATCGCTGTTGATTTGGTTGTTTTTGAATCAGAAATTAAAAACACCTCCAACTCGTTCTGCAGCTTCACATATCTATAATTTCTCTCTGAAATCACCGGTTTCAAAAATTCGTCATCATCCTTTATACTTAGTACTGACCCTTGGAACCTATTTTTTTCTGAATCAATTCTATCTCTCAAAGATATGAAAGAAACGCTGTCGCCGAGAGCCGAAAAGCTACTCTTATATACGAAGGATGTGAATATCACCACCAGCAACGGTGAAATGGCACCCCTTAGTCCCAATCTCTTACTCATTTTTCCTCCTGACAAATTATTTTGTGAGTGGGCTTAAAAAAATTATAAAAAATCAATAACCTTTGCCGCCATATCTCCTGTATATCTAGTATTTGTTAGGACAAATACTTGTCAATAAACTTAAGCAGTCGAAGGATTGTGTCATTTTCCCAATTTATGCTAAATGTGTTTAAATTCACATAATTCCATATTTGTTTCCATGAAATTCCTGACTTTCAATGCCTGATCAGTTAAATTGTATCTTAAGTTTCCTTAATTTCGCCGTTACTTGTCACTCTTTTATTCGTTTTTGAACTTGCTCAAATCTTCAAAACGTCTTAGCTATCTACTATATCACGAATACCCACCGCTAATGGAGTCTTGCACTCTCCCCATATTCGAGGGAATAAGGTAGAGTTATACATTACACGCTCTCCTCGTGATTTGAATGTGAAAAAAATATTTTGCTAAGTGGGAGTTTTATATTCTATTTGCGAACATATTCACTCAACTGCTACTGTATTAGGGAAACATTGCATGCATGCAATGCCACATGCCCGCATGTAAAATACAATGCACGTAAAGTCAGCAGAGACAAAATTAGAATTTAAATAGTTAGAGTATCAACACAAAAACATAAAATTAACTAATTCCTGTTCGTAGTTCTTTCCTTGTTGCGTAAACGAAGTGTGACATTCAAAGAATATAAGGGTGCCTCGTGACATTTGTCCGTCATAAAACCTATGAAAAATTCATTTTTTCTATAGCCTTATTTATTTAGTAGTTGTTCCCTAATCAACGTCATATGCTGTAATTGGACTAAATGATTTGATGTTTTTTTGATTAAAAAAATGTCCAACTTTTATTTTAACATAACCATCGGGGACATATTTCTGAAGCTCGTTATATTCACTCTCGCTGATTTTCTGCGAGTAAATGCCAAATAGCAACTTTTTGGATTTTGGCCAGATGTTTTTGCACCATTTTCTAAAACTTGAATAATTAACATCAGATAGAAAATCAATCTGAGCACTTTTTTTATCGAAGTCATATCTTTTGCTGTATATCTCGTTTTTAAAATCCCTTAACATAATTGACATGTCTGAAATATCCTCATGAAGACTCTCCAAAATAACCTGTTTTGAATCCTGAAACACAGTATCCGTGAGGCTCAAAATCTTGAAATTGAACCAACTATTGAAAAATTCGTTTAAAATGTTAACAAGAGATTGAATTTCGTAGTTTGACGACTTGCAGAGTGCTCTAATTGCCAATGTACGATCAAGTAATATTCTTTTTTCTATTGAAATAAAATAGTTGTAGTTGTTCATTGCCATAAACTCTTCCAAGTAGTACTTTGAGATAATAAACACAGATAAATCGGCAAGAATGTCAGTTTCTCTTGTATAGTAGTCAACTATAACTGTTAGCATGACGCTATTGTCTGCCACATTAGGATTACTGGAAACCTCGTGATAATAAAAGTTGTCTTCTTTTAAAGATAATAAATCAACAACTCTGAGCTCTGAAAAAGAACTTAAAGCTTCTTGTTTATGTTCATTTGAACTAAGATGAATTGGCACATCGCAACTAAAGCATATATCACCAAATAAATTGCTGAATAAGTTAAAGATGATAAATTTAACGCTTTTAATGAAGCTTAGCATTAAATAACCTGGGGATAAATCTAAATTACTTTCCTTCTTTTTGGCCTCATTTCTAACTTCATATCTTCCTAAATTTATGGAAAACAAAAGTATTAATTCCCTGGATTTCATTGGAGTTACATTTCCAAAAATCCAACCCTCCATTCTGCCGTAGGAAGCCAAAACATTACTCACATTTACAACGTCCTCCAATGTAATCTCATTTATAACCTTCATGATGCTTGCGTCTGATGCGTCGTGATTGAACATAAAGGCTCTTTCAATGTAACTAAATTGATTTGAAAACATACTTTTAGAGCTATTTTTTCTCCTGTTAAAGTATGTCCTTTTCGCTAATTTAAAATTTGAGTTGTTAATATAATTTCTAAAACTGGCCAATTTTTGTGCTATGATTGAAATGTGACTAATTATGTGATTCACATAACCACTTATTTCTATTGAAATTCCAAAGGCCGTAGAGGGGGTTTCAAAGGGAGAAATTTTACTGAAAGAAACGTGAGTGAGTGATCCTTCCAGATAGAAATTAATATCGTCCAGGGACTTTCTTAGAATAAACACGATAATGAAAAATATAATATCCAGCTTTTTTGTATGAAATGGGATAATCACCTTCCCAAATGTCCTTTTAAAAGGTAATTTAAGGTATATCAAAATGTTTGTCTTTAGACTTTTTTGGAAATGTGAGGGAAAGTAAAAGAATCTTTGGTAATCCTTGACAATATCTTCAGACAAGAACTTAATGCCTTGTTCAGAACCCGATTTCATTATAGCCTCCGAAAGCCTAATAGGCACGTCTTGAGGCTCAACTTTATGTAAAGAAGAAAATATCTTCAGGTTATCAAACAACTTTAAGTCTGGTTTTGAAACCTCGAAGTCAGTAAAAGCTGTTGTTGAATTTACCATTTTTTTCAAGAAAGTTATTACACAAGGATGTATTGGTTTCAAAGCATATAAGGCACCGGTAGAATTGAACGATGCAAAGTCTTCTTTTAATAAGCTTTGGTAAAAGAGTAAGTTGTACTCGAAATTGGTTAAATCACTTAAAATATTATTACAGGAGACGCTTTTTGTTGAATTATTCTCAATGGTTTCTGACTCTTCGCAATCCTCAAAAACATCGCTTATTGTTGGCTTATTTAAGTGAATATTTGGTTTTTTACTAAGAAAAGAATAGTTGTTATCGCTGTAACTCGTGCTTCTGATATGGAGAATAAGCAACATGTTTTCTGGAGTCAAGTCTAAAAGAACTCTTTTTTGCAACTCCTCGTTAAATTTACTGTGTTTAAATGGTGCAGAAAGAACTTTCTCTGGAGGACAATTGTATGACTCAACCGAATTTTGAATATTAAAACATTCATCAAATAGATCATAGTCCTCTTTATACATAAACTTGCTGTGATCAAGCTTTTTTATTAATTCAACTAATTCAAGATCAATGTCGGCATTTCTCATCATTTCAAATACGGAAAATATACCCCTTAAGACTTTTAACACGTTCAGTTTATAATCCTTAAAGAAGGTTATTTCTATGAAAAATGATGAATACCCCTTGAGAAAATTCCTAAATCCAACTTTAATGTCAGTTACGAGTTCCTTATTAGATAAAAAGTAATAAAGACTTCCTTTTCTTTTGCTGGATATGAAGCTGGTAAAGAACAATTCCGGAAGGGAGCTTCTATAAGGTGAAATGTATATTCTTAGTGGAAACAAAATCTTCAATTTTGGTAATTCATTATTCGAGTAAAAAAGCACATTTTTTGATGTTAAACTTAACAAAGGATTCTGAGTTGGATCAATATAGCGATAATTGGTTTCCAAATGATTCTCAATTCTGCTGAAAAATTGACCAACCATTCTGGTTTGTTCATTAAGGGAAATGTTAGACAATAGTACGAATGTCATATTTCTTGCGTTATAATGCAACCTAAAGTACTCCAGCATTTTTTCTTTAAAATGTTCGCTTGAATCTGAAATTATATTCAAATTTTTTATATCAGAATTAGAATGATGTAGTTCCTCCTTAATTATCAGCTCCTTAACCACTTCAACCAATCTGTTCAAATCAGCATTGGTCGGATCGTCCATTTCTGTGTTTAATGAATTAATTAACTCTTTATCTATCTCATCAGAAATATTTATATTGGTAAAGATATTCGAAAATAACCTCAGAGTCTCTTCAGTCTTCTCAGAACTGACTGCAAAATTGTATCTAACCTTCTCTCGCTCAGCTTTTGTACTAATGTTAATTGTGTTATCATTTAAGATAGCATCCTCTTTAGGGTACCCCGTAAACAAATTAAGTATAATCGAATACTGAAGAAACCTAGACAAGCCTGGAAAGCTATGCGGCTCAAACTCAAATCCAGCTCTCACAATTAATGACCCGATAGATACATTTATATCTTTATCCTGAACCATAAACACCTTCAAACCATTACTTAGCTTCACAAATCTATACTTTCTTTTCGTGGTAATTGGCTTTTCAAACTTTTCGTCATCAACCAGCTCTATCACATTCTCGAATTCAAAATTGTAACTTTCGTTATTTACCTTTATAGGTAAATCCGACTTTTCATTTGTATAATTCAAACTGGTTCTCAATGCAATGTAACTACCTTTATATAACAACAGTACATTGTCGCAAAAGAAGCAATCAAAACTGACTAAAGTGCTATATAATAGTGATATAAACACATTAATAACTTTAAATACAAATAGAATCATTTGACCTACTCTTGCATCTTTATTTTATAGAGCTTCTGGCGGTAATGCAGAATGTCACTTTTTTACTCTTACTCCAAACACATGATAAAAATTAGGGCTTGGAAAAACTAAAAACAGTAGCAAAGATAAATCAAAATTTAAACTGCATGAATGATACCATTTCACAACCTCGCATAAAGCAACAGACGCGATGATTTAGCACCAAGATCAAAATATCAAGGGTCTACGGAGGGACATTCCTGAAGGTGAACTTGCAAATAGGAACTACAAAATAAGTGCCCTACTGAAGCGGATATTATTTGAAGGTTTACAGGGTCTTAGCTGCTTACATAAACTTTAATTTTAATAAAAAAGTTCTTCACAAAAAAAAGCAGGCGCCATGCATATTAGTTGAGTATAAAAGTTTAAAATGTCCGTGGGGAAATGGCCTGACATCTGAGTGATTTTTTTTCGATTAAAGAGGGTGAAATTCATCTCTGAAGAATGAGGAGTAATAATTTGAAAAATGCACAGGGAGCTCTGTCTGAAATTAGGAAGATAAGGGAAGGTAAAATAAAGGCAAGTGAGGCCTATACTTTGAAGGACAACAATATTTACGAGGAGGTGGATGAAGAGGAGTATCAGACTATAATCAGAGAAAGAAAAGCAACTGATTTTGTTGTTGACGATGATGGCATGGGATATGAAGATGATGGGACTGACTTGATGGAGAATTACATTTCGATTCCAGAAGATAATAGCAGGAGGTATGAAAAGAAGAGGAAGAAAGAATGTGCAAAAAGGCATGTGAGTGGTTTGGGTTCTATAATCAATCAGTTTCAATTTGAGGAAAAGTCTAAGGATAGGGGAAAGCTAGATGTTCAGAAGACAAGCACCTCGAAGAGCGTCGAGTTGCTGAATACTTTAAAGGACTTCGACGCTTCATTCGAGGATTTAGAAGAACCGGTGTTGAAAACTAGCAGGGAGAATTGTTTAAAGATTGATTGTGGTTCCTTCTCTTCCAAAAGTGGAGGTTCCGACTCAGGATTAGGCAGGACCGCGATGAATAGAGTAGATAAGCTAACTTCTGCGGACAGAGAGGAGTTTGTAATTGATGAAAACGAGGTAATGACAAAGAATGTGGATATTCAAGGTGATAGCAAAATTGAGAGGCTTGAAATGACAGTAGATTCCAAAATTGAATTAAGTTCGGACGAAAAAGAGTTGCAACTATTTATATTGAATGAAGTGAATATGTTTGACAAAATTGACGAGTTGTCAATTTCAAATCCCACAAGTTCTAACGCAAATATGGTTGATGATCAAGAGAATTTGAGTTTTTACATAATGGAGATAACAGAAGATGCGAGCAGCGGAGAACTCTTTTTGTTTGGAAAAATTATGTTGAACAATAACTCGTCTGCTGAAACAGTTACAACAGAGAATTGTTGCGTAGTGGTAAAGGAAACATGGAGAACGTTATACGTGTATCCAAGAGAGAGCATTCCAAATCATCCAGACCCTATAGCAGTTTCTCAAAACGTTGCAAAGGAAATGTTGGAGATACGAAAGGCGTACAAAATACCTAAATTACAAATGAAGCCAGTAACTAGAAATTTTTGTTTTTCTGAAAAAGACGTCTTATATGGGCCAAATCAACCATTTTTAAAAGTTCTTTATTCCTCAAGAAATCCGACATTGCCCTCGAACATTTCTGGAGAAACGTTTTCGCATATATTTGGTATAAATACAAGTTTAACTGAGAACTTTGTATTAAAAAGAGAAGTAAAGGGACCGTCATGGATTAAAATAATGAAGCCGTATCAAATAATTCCGGTTGGAGGTGGAAGAAAGTCCCAATGCAAATATGAGATACATGTACAAAACTGGAAGGTGATTAGACCTTGGAATTGTTCAATAGCAAACATGAGCAATATAAACTCCAATAACGTTCTTTGTGATAATCCAAAAACGAACTTGGACCCTGCTTCAACACCAAATAAAGGAGACGGATCTATCCCATCCTCACCCCCCTTAACCTTGCTGTGTATAAACGTAAATTCAAGATTATGTGTAGAGTCATCCAACTCGGAAATATACAGCATTTGTATATTGGGGTTAAAAAATGTAGATATAGACAATATTTGTTGGGACGACTATAATGCAAGTGATCTAATACAAGGAAAAATATCATCTTTTTCAAACATGCAGTCGTGGACAGGCATAAGGAGAATAAATCCATCTGTAACTTTTCCTGTAGGATCAGAAGAGAAAATGGAGAAGGCAGGAATCAGGTATTTTTCAACAGAAAGGTCATTACTTCTTTCTTTTATAACAGCGTTTTCAAACATGGATCCGGACATAGTGGTAGGTCACAATATATGGAGCGATCACTTAGATATACTTGTGAATAGGCTAATACATCTAAACATTCCAAACTCATGGAAACTTGGAAGAATATTTACCTCCTCTCAAAACCAAAAAATAAGTATTAAATCCTCTTCGAGTACTAAAAGAATTCAAACTTTGTTTCAAGGAAGGTTGATATGTGATACGTGCCTTTCTTCGAGAGAGTTTATGAAGAGCAGAGTGGACTATCAGTTAAATAATATATTCTCAGATGTTTTCAGCAAAGACTATCAGTTAAAAAAAGCATCTGAAAGGCTGGATTCAAGTGAGGACTTTTTAAATAATACATACAAAAACTATGACAACATTTTTAAGGTTCTATTTAACGAACTATTGCTTTTGGTTGGAGTGTTTAAACTACTGTTTCATCTTCAGGTTCTTCCTTTAACGAGAGAGCTAACTAATCTGTCAGGTTTTTTGTGGTCAAAAAGCCTTTTATTTTTAAGAGCAGAGAGGAATGAATACTTGTTACTACACGAATTTCACAAGAACAAATTTGTTGCTCCCGACTTGTGTCAAAAGAATCACAAACATAAACATAAGAGTATGAACGACGAGTCCATATATGTTAACTTTGATAAGGAGCAGGGATCAGGTAAGAAGGAGGACAATTCTTACTCTGGAGGACTTGTATTGGAACCAATAACGGGACTTTATGAGAGTTTTGTGTTATTGCTAGATTTTAATTCGCTATATCCATCAATCATTCAGGAATTCAACATATGTTTTACTACAAGAGGACCACCCGATGGAGATTCAGAAGAGTATAAGAATGGGAATACTTCATTATTTGAAAATACAATCCTTCCCGGTATACTGGAAAGTTTGGTTAAAAGAAGACGTCATATAAAAGAGATCTTAAAGGGTATAAATAATGGAACACGAAAGATCCAGCTTGAAATACGTCAACTCGCTCTCAAGCTTACAGCGAATTCAATATACGGTTGCTTGGGCTACAAAAACTCAAGATTCTATGCAAAGGATTTGGCAGCAGTGATCACTTATTATGGTCGTCAAATACTGGAAAAGACCAAGAACAAGGTAGAAAACGAGACGAAGCTTCAGGTTATTTATGGCGATACAGACAGTATTATGGTCAATACAAACATAATAGACGAAGGAAACGGAGAGGGATACAGCAATGCCATTAGACTCGCCAATCAAATTAAAAGTGTAATAAACAAGGACTACACCAAGTTGGAGTTGGATCTAGACGGAGTGTTTCAAAGACTGCTACTATTGAAAAAAAAAAAATATGCATGCATACAAATTATAGACTATAACCACAAAAAGATGAAGTTGGATTGTAAAGGTTTAGATTTGGTAAGAAGGGATTGGTCTATTTTAACTAGGGATGTTTCAACACAAATAATAAATTTGATATTTTCAAACGGGACTCTCGAGCACGTGATATCATCAGTATTAAATACACTTGAGATGTTGAATGAGAGCTTGAATTCAAATTCAGTACCTTTAGAGAGTTATGTAATTACCAAAACGTTGACTAAACTTCCTCAACATTATTCTGATCCGTTTTTACTACCTCATGTAATAGTCGCTAAGAGGATGATAAGTGAAGGTCTTCCGGTTACATCTGGAACAGAGATTCCATATATAATTTGTAAGGAGATAGACTTTAATGACAATTATGGGAATCAAGGTAAGAGTTCTGCACTCTCCAGAAGAGCCTACTCAATAGAAGAAGTAAAGTCAAAGAATTTAAATGTCGATATAGAATGGTATAAATCCCAACAGATATTGCCTCCAATATCGAGACTTTGTTCTCCCATTCCAGGGTTGGAAATAAGCAGAATTGGACAGTGTTTGGGACTCGAGTATAGGCACTACAGCGAAATAATTCAAAATGAGGACTTAGATAAACAGGATAACGAATTTACCAGCTTTGAGTGGAATAAAAACCCTGATAAATATACAAGTGTTCCAATAACGGCGTCCATTACTTGTCTTAGGTGTTCAAAAATGGGAAGCAGTAACAGTAACAGGAGTATATTTGACAATCTGAGAGAAAACAAGTGGATTTGCAGTGAATGTGGGGACCACTATCCGTTAGAGTACCTTTCTAATTGGCTTAACATTCACTTTAGAATGTTAACTCTTAGTTTCTATTCTGCCTATAATGGATATTGCAAAGAGTGCAACACAAAAACAAGAAGGATTTCCCTAAAAAACGCCTTTAACTGTCCACAATATCATTGCAGGACCAATAAATCTTTGGTCAACGAATTAACTCCACATAAAGTCTGGTTGTATTTAGATCATTGGTTATATTGGCTGACGCAAACTGACGAGAATTCCGGAGTGCAATCAAATACTGACCTCAAAGACAGAAAAACCGTGAAGTCTACTCTAAAAGACATAGTTGTTAATTTTATGGACATAAATAAATACAACCACATTCAAGTTAACGATCTTTTTACAATGCTAAGTAGAAAATACAAATACAGAGAAAAGGTCTTATCCGGGACTACATATCAGGAAAAACTACTAGGAATTCTTTGGGATAAGAACACATAAAACTGAGACTGTAAATGAGAAGCAATAACAACTTTTGTTGCTGAGTCTATAAACCGTAAACTGGTCTTCATGTACATTCAATGATTATTCTTGACACCAATAATTATTGAAATAATTATAATGATCAATATGGAAATTGTGAGAATTCCACATAGAACCTGAACACAAAAATCAGTTGCTGCATTTCTGGTAATAGCTTTAATGATCATTCTGGCGTTTGAGAGATTTTCGTTAACTCCCTGTAATTCGCTTCTAATGCGGTCAAGTTGTTCACTTTGTGAGTTCATTTTGGTCAGAGAATCATCCCCAATCTGTTCTGTTTCCGCCATAGTCCTTTTCATTCTATTCACTGAGTCGCTAGCTAATTTAATTAAAGTGTCTCCTTTTTCAACACTGGAAAGATCACTTTGGTTTAGAGATAATATGTCATCCCTATAACTTGAAACGTTTTTCCTGTTTTGAATATCTAACTTGTCGTCTTCACGGACACCGTTTTCGTTGTTCCAGTTGTTTTTTATATTTTGGATCCTCTCATTTCTTATTTTAATAAAGTCGTCGAACTTTCTCCTTTGAGTTGGCTCGGTTATTCCTCCGAGCTCAATTTGTATGGAACTAACTGCGTTCTGAATATTCTGAAGGCAAAATGAAACAGTTGAGTCGCTTAGTTTTTTAGTCCTAGACAAAGTTTCATACCTGGAAATAAGAGAGTCCAACTTTGATATTTTTGAGTTTATCACGGACTCCAACATTTAAGTTGAAGCCTAACACAAATATTGAAATTCATGAAAGTCTAAGACTGTCGTCGTCCAACAGACCAATTCATATCACAGAAATCGAATTAACAGGCAAATAAATAAGCGAACCAAACATTCAAACAAACTTATAAATCTCCTCTGTTTAGACAAGAATAAAACACTAACCAAAAGCAACTCAACTCAAAAATCAGAGTTTGGCGCTAAATCCTGCCCAATAATATAATGGGTTTTAGCATAGACCTAGAGTGCAACTAAAAACAGTAATTCTCATAGTAATGAAAATCTCCTAATCTCCTTAGAATTGACCTTTCTGAGTCCTCAATTATATTTGAAATTTCCTGAGAAATGTACTTAAATGAAGGCCTCCTTCTCCAATCGGGATCTAAAATCGCTTTTAAAAGTTTCATTAAATTAACAGCAGTATTCGAAATGTCTTCTAAAACGGGAACACTAGCTGCATTCATGACAGTAGTTAGTCCTGGAAGAAATCCTTCAAAAGCCAATGTATTGGTAAGAATCTCGTACATGCTTATTCCGAATGACCACACATCGCTTTGTTTATAGAACCCTTCTCCTCTAAGAACCTCAGGAGCTGCGTAATAAACATTTCCGAATTCAGAAGAAGTTGAATAATCTGAATTAACATCAGTAGATATAGAAATCCCAAAATCTCCAACTTTTCCAATATAGTTTCCCTCTTTGGTCTTGGCGACAAAAAAATTGCTTAGTTTCAGATCTCTGTGTAGAATTCCAAGTTCATGGGCATGTTGCATTCCAGTTGCAATGTCCCTCATCCAAGACAAGAGTTCAAACCTGCTTGCTGAGAACTTGGATAACAAAACTAATTTGAAACCACTTGATTTGAAGACATATTTGTCCATACTTCCACCTTCACAGTTTTCTAATAAAAGAACCTCACACCCGTGTCCGACATGCGTTATTCCTAAACATTTTACAATATTTGGATGAGGACTCAAATACTGGAGAACCCTTGATTCCCAGTTTCTCATTTTAATAAGTGTCGGTAAATATTTATACACATTTGCTTTCAGTGTAAACCCTCTTCTAAATTTGTATAAATAACAAATTTTTGGAGATGAATTAAAATCAAAATACTCATTATTTTCATTTTCACTATAGTCTGGATAGTGACTCTCGAAAACAGCTTTATAAAACTTATTGTTAAGTAATTTCTTATCATCTAGTGTTATTGCATTGTAGTTCTCGGTGCCAAAAAAGTAGATTTTACATATTATTTCATTACCACCAAGAATTCCTTTTCTAATATAGCTATAGGCTCCAACACCAATGTAATTCCCAAACTTGATCCTTGAAAGAGGAATGTAGGGAACCTTTGAACTCAACAACTTTTTGTTCTCATCCAAAGATGGGTCAGTATGATCCACAAAACTCCAGAAAAGTCTAAACAATCTCAACAAGAACCGTCTATTGTAAGTATTCAATATTCCGAAACTTTCCAAATCCTTTTCAGACAAGGTTTGAGTATCTGCTCCAGAAATTCCTCTTTTTCGAAGAATAAAGGCTTCATTTGCTAGACCTACAGATGCCAAAATTCTTGATACGGTTTCTTTTGACCAGTACAAACACTCTGACGCAGATGTAAGTGGCGGAAAGAGTAGGGTATCTAACGAGTGGGATTTACATATATTGTCTGCGTTTCCTTTGACATCACAAACACTTGTGTTGTTCTTAGTGCTATGTAGAGAACGGGAATCAAGAAAAGACGTAGATTTAGTTTGAGAACTTCCGGAAAACTTAACTGAAAAACTCACATTTTCCTTTTCATATACACCACATCCATCATTTGAATTGTTATCTTCATCCCTCACTGTTGTTTTGCTGTCTTTTGTGTTGCATTTGAATGTACTTGGAAAATCCAGATTGAAATCTGCCCGATAACTAGAATTTAGTTCTGAACCAAGATCGCAATTCTTGTCACAAAACATATTGCCTTCCGCTTCGAACCTATTAAGAGGTTTATTCAAAATGTTTTCTCTCAATTCTAGAAATTCAAAATAAAGATGTTCTTTATTGTCAAAGTTATTATTACACAGAATTAACTCTCCCTCCTTGTCCCAAAATATGTAAGAACTGTGGTTTTCTTTCTTGTTGGAGTAATCCAAATAGCCAAAATAAACCCTTGAGTTGCGGTATAAAAAGTACCAACCAACTGCTTTGTCTAAGTACCACATACCTTCATATAGTATTTGGTTCTCGTCCGCCAGGAATCCCCAACCGTGTCTCTTATTATCGAATGTTTCGCCGTAGTAATAATATACTTTGTAATTCTTTAATTTTGATATCGAAACTACATTCTTCTTTGATATTACTACATTCCTCACTCCAAAGAGCAACTTCTTTTTTCCATTCATGTCATTTCTTCTGTTACCACGATCCTCATCGTTAAAATGAAGACGGTCATTAAGGTTGTTGTCTCGAAAACAAAAATGATTCCTGTTCCTATTCCTGTTATTGATAAAGCCATCAATGCCAATATTTACGCCGTTCATTGCCTTTTCTCTTTTACAATTATTTCTCCTGTCATGTTCAGTGAAGTCATCCTTAAATAATCTGTTGTTAATATGACAAAGATAATTGCGATGATGAACCTGGTTTCTACATACATAGTTACAACTGCAGCAACCACCAGATCTCCCTTCAACACCGACACTGTCCATCTCAAATACATTCAGATCAAGTCCACCATCGTTAAATACAATCAAACTTCTAGGTGTTACATTATTTTGTTCATACGCCTTGTCTCGAACATTCATTATTTATTTGCTATTTATTTGTGTTTCAGGACAAAACGCCATTAATATCAATAAATTGTCCATATAAAGCATAAATTGTCCAAAATCTCAAGTTATTTGCTAAATTTTGCATTTATCAACATTTTTATATTTTTTAATAATTTTTCCTCTTACTCTTTTGACATATTGTCTCAAGCATGCTCGGGTACCGGTTAATTGCACATTCTGTGGCGGTAAACCGGAAGTATTATCTTGTCTAAGGCGTTTTCTACGATTTTACCAACTTGAGTACTTTTAACATTCAAATTAAGAAAATGAATGAGTATTTTTTATTTTATTCAGAATGTAAGTTTGTTTGTCTTCTGTACAGGAGTGATTAGAACTTTACTCTGGTGCAACATGTTCGTTTTGAACCCTGTATCCACTGTAACTCTGGAAGTGGTGGTCTTTGTCACCACGGTGCCAGCTGTCATAGTTACTCTGACCTGTGCAGCTTTATATAGCGCTTGAATTCAGTGTATAAACCAATGACTATTCTGATAAAATTAATCGCTGTCATTTTCGTCTATGCATTGGAAATCATTTTAAGTTAAACTAACTGTTTTTCAGACTGAATCAAAACTTTTTATAGGAGGTGATAAAAGTGACTGAACAAGAATAAGTCATTTCTATAAAGAGTGCAATTTGGAGTATTTTGGGCTCAATAATGCAGGGATAAGGGACTTAGAGATACAGATAAATACTTCTCAAGGTAAACACAGCATAAATTACCTTAATATACGAGACTTATCGGTTCTTGTATATTTCACCATATTATTTAGTCCTATTATCTATTATTGCTTTATATTTGTCTAAATAACTTATTTTTATTTAAGTTGAATATGTTTTGTGACTTTCTAAATTAATGATTATGCGCTCAATTTGATCGTTTGGGAGTCTCACCAATGATGGAATAAGACTCTTTTGTTGCAAAATCAAGAATGTATTTTAAGTTAATACTTTGAAAATTAGTGACTTTTTATATATGTGCAGCTTACCTTCGCTTCATCTGGAGTTCTTGGCAGTAGGTTCACAAGTGAAGCTATCTCAAATTCGTGTAGCTTACACGTTTCATCTAGGGCTCTAAACAGTTATTGAAAGAATTAAAAATAAGTGAAATCAATAAAACAACTCTCTTTTATTCAAAAAGAAATATTTTCTCGAATTAAAAGTAAAACTTACTCTCTAATTAACATCACCGATGCCCTGTTCTTTATTTTTCCAAACTTCTGTGAATACTCGTAGGAAGACCTTATCATTGAATTGGCCTCCTCAGAACTCACAGGATATATCCTCATTCTATCTTCAAGTAAAAGCTTCAATTCACTTAAATTCAGACATTTAGTATCGTTAAGTTCTAGTAACGAATAAAAGCAAAAGCAGTTTTAGCAATGAAAAATAAATCAAAATTCAGGATCATCCAATTCAAATAAAAATAAGTCAGAGTACTTTAAAGAGCTTATTCATTAAGTAAATGAACTTTTGATCGTCACTTTCCAACAAAACGTAATTGAGGAAGACCTGGCTCTAAAAAATAATCCTGCATTTTCAGAAACATACCTTTCCCAAATTGTAACCTTTCTATATCTAATTTGTCATCGTTCATTATTGCAAACTCCAAAAGACTGCTACAAGTTCGCAGAGTTAAGAGTTTCTGAACCTGTTTTTATTAAAACTACTTATTCCTCCAGGAGTATGTGAATAATGTAGAGGCAAGTTGGCGCCGTTTCATGTTGTAATATAATTAATGATCACGAGACTGAGAGTGAATTAGAAAACAACTGCAAAAACTTAGGGGTTATTTTTTATACTAGACGGTACGAATGAGGGTGAGTGAGAAGAATTTTGTCTATATTCTGAAGCTTAATAACTTTCATGCGAAATATTGATTACCTTTTTTAGATTGCAATTATAGGATGTTGTCACGGAGAACTTAATAAACTATATGACGAAATACTAAAAAATGAGGCAGAATGTGGTGAAAAAACTGACTTAGTAATTTGTTGTGGTGACATGCAAACAGTTAGAAACGATCAAGATTTGAAGGATATGGCAATTAAACCACACAGATCGAAAAATGGAGATTTTTTGGAATATTACGAGGGTAAAAAAGTGGCCCCTATATTGACTATTTTTGTTGGAGGGAACCACGAAGTCCCGAACGTACTCATACCACTATATTTCGGGGGTTGGGTGGCACCAAACATTTATTATTTAGGGGGATCTGGTGTGATTAATGTTTGTGGAGTTAGAATAGCAGGAATCTCAGGCATCTATAAAACATATGACCACTATAGAGGTTATTATGAGTCTGAACCATATACTGAGGAAAGTAAAAGGAGTTGGTATCATATTAGACGATACGAGATACAAAAAGTGCTTTTGATCAAAGAAAATGTCTTGAATTCAATTGATTCTTATACCAACAGAAAAATTAATATCTTTATTTCACACGATTGGCCGAGAGGAATTGAGAAATATGGCAATATAAAATATCTTTTCAAGAGAAAGCCCTACATCAGAAAAGATGTTGAGTCTAATAACTTCGGCACTCCTGGATTTTTGGAAATAATAAATACCCTTAAACCAAATTACTGGTTTTCTGGACATCATCATTGTTTTTTTGATGCATCAGTACCGTTTGAAAACAAAAACATCACTTCAGAATTTAGAGCAATGGACAAATTCAAAAAATTTGGATCTCCTATAAGATACTTTGATATTCCGAGCAATAACAACAAAATATCAATTCAACCTGATATTGAATGGCTTTCAATTTTAAGATCAACTTTATCCGACTATCCTAAAGATGAAAAACCCACTGACAATATATCTTCAATTAATCTTAAAGAGCCTGAGATATCAGATTACGAATACGTTAAAGAAAAAATAACTAAGACACTTATCTGCAATGATAATACACTTGAATGGCCTCATTGGGATCACAAAAATGGTTACTATAAAAATTACTATAATCAACACAACTTTGTTTTAAGTATTATCAAGTAATCAATTTGGAATTAATGGTTTTAACCTTTCAATTTCTTCAACTTAATGTAAATTTGAATTTAGTAGTACATTAAACACAATACTAATATTAACACCTGACCTAGTATCAATATATAATTCAAATTTGTATCAAAGCAACCACTTTTCATTAAATATAGATATCCCTCTATGTTGTTTGAATAAGGTGGTGATTTAGATAATTCTGAAATATCTGGTACTTCTGCATTTGACACTACTACAAATGACTTCCTATTTGATACATCATTTGGATATTTTTCCCTATACTCTTCTTCGTTCCCAATTTCTGTCTTCTCATATTTATTAACAAAATTATTATTGTTTTTGTTATAGTCTTTTATACCATTTAAATGCGTTTGTTTAATCTCATAATTGTTCACTGATCTGTTCTTTACCATTTCTTCGTTGATTGTTTTATTGTTGATGTTATTTTCGCCTAATGTTTCATTTCGAAACAATGAAATTACTTTTTTAGCTATATCCTTTGTATTTATCAACTCATTTTTAGATATTTCTTCGTATGCGATTAAATCTATTGTTGGATCTGGAATTATTTTTAAAATACCACTTATTACGGTTTTTAAGCATTCCAATGGTATTATAATAAAGTTGCTTATAAATGTATGACCACTTGGATCCGATATGCCTGCAGTAATATACATTTCATATTTGTTATTTTCAATATTTAAATAATCACTACTATCAATGTATTCCGAGTAAATTGGTATTTCCCTGATACAATGTAAAATGTTGTTGGTCCAATTTGTGTTTTTATAGTTATCTTTAACAATACTATTTATTTCTTTTTTAATCGAGTTCATGCTAATTATACCTACAAAATTACCTATTTTATTGTAATTTTGCAGACCACTAACCATTTTGTTCCTTGAGTTTATAGACCTCTTTTTAAATAAGTCATTCACAAGGTTGTTATTTGCATTTACAAGTCCATTCATGTCATAACTTGATTCCTTTAATTGATTGTATAGAATATTTGTTATCCATTCTGAATGAAGATCAATAATATTCTCGATTTTAGTTTTTCTTTTTAATATTAATGTTGAAATCATACTCAATTTTTCAAACAACTTTTTATAATTTTTCATTATTATTTTTTGTGTATTATGTAGTAACATTGGGTTCATTTGAACTATGTTTACGCTTCCCGTATTCATTATCATTTGTTTAATGTTCTTACTACAAAGTCCACAAAAAATAGATACTATGTACTTAATAAAGCTTATTTGTGTATCAAACAAGTCCCCTTCAAATAAAAACATTTCAACTATCTCGTTTACATAAATTTTTACTAAATTCAGTAATTCCAAGCTTTCTTTATATGATTCAATTATTTTCGAGTCATTCAATACACTTTGTGTCTCATTGTGTAAATCATCACCTAATGTATCCTTAGTCGCATTTGTTATATCCATTATTCTCTTATTCAATGCGTTCTCTTCCTGATCACCGAATATTTTCAGTGTTGCGTTTCCTGATCCAATAGTTGCGACCAAACATTCAAACTCTCTTATGTAGGACAACATTGAATCCTCAAACCTTCCCATACAACAATGAATTTGATTGTTTAATTTATGTTTGTAACATAAGCCTTGATCAATTTTCTTGTTATTATTATTATAAATAGTATTATTGTTATAAATAGTCTTGCAGTTTGTGGTTAAATCACCCACATATGTCTCGAACTTTGGAAATTCTGTTTTTGAGTCATGCAAGTAATCCAAAAACTCACTTGTAGTTTTACACTTATTTTCATCGATATACAAATTATTACTATTGTTGTAATAATATTCTTCAGAATCTAAAACTGCTTCCTTATTTAAGTTAAATGAAAGCACTAGTCGCAATTCATATATTAACAAACATATCCCAATTTTCAAAGTTACTTCCATATTGGATTTCATACCCAATTATTTTTTGATAACAAAATAAAACATAAAGACAAAACAATTATCTAATATATTTATCATAACTTTCATTTTTTATACTCAAATATTACTTAGGGTGCAATATATCATACAACTAATGTGTCTATATTATTTCTATGTGGAAAATTTTTGGAATATAGTATTCATATAACAAAATAAGTTGCACAATTCATCATTAGTCATTTATTAGACAGAAAAAAGTTCATTAGTTTGTCCACTTTGTGAATATAACTAAATAAAAATAAATTAATATAAAAAAAACATTCTAGTAAAAGATAAAGTATTGCACATGTGGAAAAAACAATACAAACAAAGCATCACAATCGTTTTGATTCGATTTTTGACTAATTAAAAATGCATAATTATGGTAACTAAATATGTGGTAAACTATAATTAATAAAATTATTGACAAAATGTTATTTTTGACTTTTTTCAATATTTTCTAATTCCACTCTAAATTACAAATATTAATAATTAGATTAGTATTACCCCTCAACAGGCGGTAAATTTGCCCACACTTTTTGCATGTTTTTTTTTGTATTATTAATACATTAAAAGTGGCAAATTGAGTGAAATATACAATTGTAGAGAAGATCAGCCTATTACAAAAAAAAGATTGAATACATTCCCCCCAGTAATTTATGAAATAAATCATCAAAGAGTCAAACCTATTGATGAGAAATGAGTGAATAGTCAGAATAAGCGGAAAATCAATAAGTATTGATAATAATATATTATATTTAGATTTCCACATCAAACTAAAATATTAAAACAGATTTTCATTTTGGTTAATGAAATAAAATGACATCAATTGAAGACATTGAGAATGAATTTGTGTCTACACCGACGCATCTTAAAAGCTTGGACGAGGATTTGGTAGTGTTTGCTCCTGACGCAAGGAAGACAACTAAAGTGTGGGATGAGTTAGAATTTATAAGAGAAGATGGTACTATTTTTTTGGAAATGCCAAAGAGCGTTTTAATAAACAACAATAAAGTGCTAGAGACTAAAAGTTCAAATACAGTTCCAATAATCAATGTACAAGAGCTTTCAATTGGAGATAAATTTTTATTAACACCAGAACTTAGGCACTCTAAATCAGGAAGTGATAATGTAAAATTGTTTAGAGAAAGCATATTAAGCACAGGAATCACGAGAAATGATAAACATTCATATGGAATTAATATAAATTATGAGAGTTTAACCACAAATGACAATGATAGTGATATTGAGAGCTTATTCGAATTAAATACTTATAGTATTGACAATCAAGATGAGTTTTCACATTTAAATGAAAGAAAAATACAAATTGACACGAATGATCTTTTTTTAAAAGTTGAACAACATCAAAATAAGCTTGAGCAACAAATATTAGTGGATGTTAATATTTCTCCCATTCCCTCCTCTCTTGGAAAGAGACAAAGATCTTCTCCAACCATTCATTCTGGAAGTGAAAGTCCATTTGAATTAATTCACATTATGAAGAAGTCATTAAAACTAAGTTAATAATAGTATTTAATGTGTGAAATATTTTCCAAAAGGGAGAATTGATTAATGCTATTTATATTATATAACTATATTAGAGCGGTTTGTATTCTTACATAGATTAAAAAGGAATGAAGATGAATGTATTAATTCAAATGTATATCAATTAAAATTTATTATTACTGTGATACTTTATTTAGAATTATCACTTCCACTTTTAAATTAACAAATTTTTAATAGCATATATTTGTTGTTATTCTCTATTATTCCTTTATGTATCTCTAATGTACTGTTGTTTATTTTTACTCAATAATTAGATTATTTAGCCAATAACATACACATAAGTGCGCCAAGATTATTGTGCATACAATAATTTGCACTGTAGAAAAAAGAAATACTAAAATAATCCCCCACAATAGTAAATAATAAATCTAAAAAACCAAGTTTAATTAATATTTTAATAATGATATATATACATTTCTCTCAATAGGCTATATGATGTTTTAGAGTTTTCAATTTTTATGTGTTAAAGAATTCATTGAGAATGTGATATACAAAAAGATCGATTAATGGGGACAATAAATATGATTTCAAAGGATGATGACCCAAAAGATAATACAAAATTCATCTCCCTTTCTAAGAAGGAGTTGTTAAACATAGGAATAGGGTTTATTACTGTTTTCAAGGCAGCAATAGGTACAGGTATATTATTTTCCCCGAAAGGGGTGGTAAATACAGGATATGTTGCAAGTATATTAATAATGTTATATTATTGGTTGCTGAATCTAATTTCAGTATTGTTACTCATGAAATGTGCAGATAAGGTCAAAGGAAATTATTCAAGCATAGCTACTTTTGCAATGGGAAAATACGGCAGAGTTATATTGGAAGTATGTTTAATGTCAACTGCAATTTCCTTTGGTTCAGTTTACGTGACATTTATAACAAACAACATTCAAGACATAATATCTGGGATTCACAATTGTTCATATAAATATTCAAACTATGGATCAGCGTTTATAACTTTTATTCAACTAGTGGTATATTTGCCTTTGGTATCTACAAATAAGATACAAACACTAGCTCCATTTATATTAATTTCGAATATATCATTAATATCTGCAATAGTACTCATTTTGATTCAATCTTTTAGTAAAATAGTTAAAAATCACCAAAAAAGCATATTTAATTATATACCACCAATTACAAGTACGGAAATGATTCCTGGTTTTGTTGGTACAGCAGCATATTTATGGGTATGTGCTCCAGTTACCCTTTCATACTACGTTTCATTAAACGAAAAAAAGGAAAAGAAAATGTTTACTTGGATTTACATTCTATCTATTTTAATCGTCTTTATATTTGCATCCGCATTTACATTTCTATGTGCATTTGCTTATGGAAAAGATACACTACCTGCAATTACACTTAATTTACCATTCACACCAATAGCTATATGCAGTAAACTACTATATTCATTAAGTGTACTTTTGTCTCTTCCACTGATAATTTATCCTATGAGAGAAATATTTTCAAGATATTCAAAAAATGATGAAAAAAATGGAACTAGAAACAGAGTTAATATTAAAAATAGTATTAACAATGTTGGTGACAATAATGATAACAATAATAATAGTGAACTCAAAATAATGAGTGAAAAGAGCAGCAGATTAAATAGCTCTAAAAATATCAGTATTCCTATCGAAATTGAAATAGGTTCCATTTGTAACGATCGCAAACTAAAAACACACACAATGAGCAATGAAAAACCTATTTCAAATATTGAAAGAGATAAACTTATGTTTAAAAAGTTTAAGTTAAGTTATTTACAGGTAGAAGATTTATTTTCACTCATATTTATGTTTATAACATGCATAACAATAACTATTATAGGTTATATTTTACACGATTTTCTTGGAAACTTAATTAACTTGATTGGTGGACTTTTTTGTGTACCTTTAAATATTTTACTACCAGCAATGTTCCATCTAATTTTATTCAGAAAAGAAATTAACATTAAAATTCTTGTACTGGACGTTTTCGTTATTTTGTCTAGTATATTTACATCTATATTGGTCATTTGGTACTCTACACAAAATTGGAGCACTAATGCACAATCCTTTTGTGCTGTTCAACAATCTAAAGTTTATGATTAGCACAAGTTACATTAGTACAAACACATATTTCCATTACAAAAATGTGAGTTTATACTAAACGATTAAAAACTACCATAAAGTCACCATTACACAAAATTTATTTTAATTTAATAAAAAGTTGTTCAATAACACACATTAGCATGTATTAATGTATTTAAATATTTAAATAATAAATAATTTTCGTTTTATTTGTATTATTGTTTATCTAATGGTTTGATAAATATATAATATAGAATACTTATTGTCTTTCATTTTTCCTTAACGTTACTTCTATTATGGAACGTGAATACCTATAAAAATTATAGTTAAATATCTCTAAATTTATAATTACGACAAAAAAAATAATTCATGTAGTCTGAAAATTTTATTGAATATTTAAAAATTAATAAGGAAAGATTATCGATTTTGCGAGGCTTAATAAAAGTAATAGTAAATTTTCCGATAAATTTATTAATATTTTCATTATTTCACTAATAAAAAGCTATTTATCACAAATATAATCCAAAGTAGTACTATTTAATTTATAAATAAACGTATTTTTAATATTAATTAGGATTTAATTAATTTTAATATTTTTTATTATTAAAAATTATTTTTGTTCATACTAGTAAAAGACTTGAGTAAAAATACTTAATTGGATTGGCTATTTGAAAAAATTACTTAGTTATAAGGTGTATACTGCATTAACTTGTTATTATTGTATCATGGTTATTTCATCAAATTATGAAACAAACTAAAAAAATTATTTATCAGACAATAAAGGTTTAAAGAATAAATTAATTATATTTCTTCATTAATTTCAATTACTATAAAATTTGCAAATACGATATATATCAATAAATAATTCTTAAGTGATTTAATCGTTTATTGTAACTTATAAACAAATATGCTGTCTAATAAAAATGCTTAATTTCTTTTTTAATATTGCTAGACTGTGTAAGAAAGCAAAAGTAACTTAAGAAACATCTTTAATACTAGTAATAATTGCAAAAAAGCATGAGACACATAAATATATGGTTTGAAACAAAATTTCATTATAATAAAACCAACAAATATTACTTGAAAAATTAATACTTAAAACATTTTGACTAAAATTTAACTTAAAGTAACATACTGTATTTTACATGTATAAACAAAATATGATATTAATTGGATTTGCTGTCAAAAATTTTGTTTTACAGTTATACCTGTCTATTTTATTAATTTAATTCCTTTTCCTTTTACCTCATTTTTTTTTGGATTCAGTTATAGTAGTACTACTCACTTCAGTATGCTCTTAGTTAATTATTTAACATAAGAGTATCTCAAATTACTAAATAAAATCCTGTTCGTCTAGAAATACGTAGTTTTAATTCTTAATAGGATAGTAATGATATTGTTCATTGAATTTATTTGAAAACTGATTCAAACACTTAATTTGAACATTTCTTCTTTTAATATTTTAAGTATTTTTGACATAAATTCGAGGATATTTTTATTCAACAATAATTTTATATTTATGGAAATCACTAAGACCAATTGATTAATTTATATTCCCTTTTGCAAATAAAATTAACATCTTTGTATTATTTCTACTCGTTAATAATACATATGATATTCTTTAATTGTTTTTTAATTTGACACTTAAAATATCTATCATTTTCTAATTTCACCGAACAAGATTAGACTTCTTTATCTTCCTTTTGGAAGTTACTTCATGTGCGTCTATCCTCAATTTAGGGAGTAATATCATATCCGTTAAATTCAGAATAATTATCACAGAAATAAAGAAGCTTTAAATCACTTTTAACTCAGAAATAACCCGATATTCATTCCAATTATGGTAGTTAATTTTACCCTTTAATGTTTTTTTTTAAAAAAACTATAAGATAATTGTAATTTACTTAATTTTGATTTCTTTTTAGCAGAAATTTGATCATTTTCATCACCTGAATCAGATTTAGTTTTATCCTCTTCGTTAGAGGGTTCCTCAAGTTCCTTTTCTGAATCAGATTCGTGCTCCCCTTCTTTAGTATATGTTTTATCCTTTTTGTTTTTATTCTTTTTAGTTATATTACGGTAAGAGCGTGTAAGGAATCTTGTAAATTTCTTAGATTTGGATTTTTTTTTCTTTGTTAATGGCCTTTCAGTTTCCTTTTCTGAATCATTTTTGTCTTCCTCCTCTCCAGTATGTGTTTTGCCCTTTTTGCTTTTGTGTTTCTTCCTTTTAGTTAGATAGCGATATGAACGAGTAAGGAATCTTGTGAATTTCTTAGATTTGGATCTCTTTTTCTTTGTTAATGGTCTTTCAGTCTCCTTTTCTGAATCATTTTTGTCTTCCTCCTCTCCAGTATGTGTTTTGTCCTTTTTGCTTTTGTGTTTCCTCCTTTTAGTTAGATAGCGATATGAACGAGTAAGGAATCT